>NC_091355.1:2139626-2194626 GCF_038502225.1 Cherax quadricarinatus
GGTTGACGTAGCTCTGAACGATGAGTGGGAGATATTTATGGGGTGCTAAGAGACAGCCTCAGATGATAGTCATGGACGATAGGTCTAGACCATAGCCTGAGACTATGGTTCTTAGACGAGCAACAAAGAATAAAATTAGACGATATCCGTGAAGCTATTTACAGTGGCTCCGAACGACAGCCCCGGAGGCTTATGCAATATCTGTATAACAGCCATTAAGTCTTAGATTTATTGAGTCTTAGCCACTGTCTTCAAGAATGGCCGTAGATCATCGTACTCCAGTCTTCGACTATGGCCGCAGATCATCACTTTCCAGTCTTCGACTATGGCCCCCAATGGCCTTCTTCTTTCCTCTGACATAGTCACCATCAACACCAGACTTGACACAGATGAATGGCACAAACTCTGCAGTTCCTGGAGCCCTGGATGTGGCACCAACGACCCAGCAAGAAGCCTCAAGAAGGCACTCTAAGAAGCGAGGCAACACTTTGAGAGCTCCAAGATTTTCCGGCCAAGTTTTGAAGAACGGGAAATTCTTCGGCGCGCGAGACTGCCTCCAACCCACAATAAATCCGAAAACTGGCACACAAGAATTGTACAAAATAACTTCCCAGGAATTGTACAAAATAACTTCCCAGGAATTGTACAAAATAACTACACAAGAATTGTACAAAATAACTACACAAGAATTGTACAAAATAACTTCCCAGGAATTTTAAAGGTAACCCAGACGATCTCAGAAAGTAACAAAATTATTATTATTATTATTATTATTATTATTATTATACCTGTGCATTTTTAATATTAAATCTTATAAGACTATTAAAAATGTAAAAAGTGGCACGTTAACGACAGACGTTAGTAGGGTAATATTTTGTGAAGGGATTCATAGAAACCGGGTAGCTGGACTTGAGTCCTGGAGGTGGAGGTACAATGCCTGCACTTTAAAGGAGGGGTTTGGGATATTGGCATCCTAGAGGGACATCTAAACTGTTGTATCTGGGCGCTTCTGCAAAGACAGTGGTTGTGTGTGAATGATGGTAAAAGTAATTTTTTTTTTTTACTCTGCCTTGGCGACGGCTGACGTGTTGAATATATATTCGTCGTGCCGAATAGGTAAAACTGGTCAATTATCAAGAACTCATTTAAAACTAAGTCCTTTCTAAAATAATAATTTTGTACCGAGAGAACCTTAGAAAATTTGCCTGACCTTATTATAACAAGTGCAATTTAATTTAGCCTAATCTAACTTAATATATTTTAGATAAGTTTACAATAATTTAATAATAAACAAACACAATGAAATACATTTTTTTCATTAGGTTCAGAATTATTTTTGCGAAATTATTGCATACGCAAATTTTCACTTGCCTTATTCGGCAAGAAGAGCGTTGCTATTTAAGCCAAAATGGCAAGTTTTACCTATACGGCACAACATATATGCAGTTTGTGTGTCGTTAAGAGACTGCAAGATAGGGTCATTACACACAACCTGCTCACTTAATGACTTTGTAATTAATCCCCTCACTTGAAAGTCATCGTATTTCATCCAGTTGACCTAGTTTGACCTGCATCTTGTGCCTGGAGCCGCCATGATGACAAGGTCATGCGTGACTCCCTGTGATGTACCCCTGTCATCTTTCTGACATCTCACTGACTCCATCCTGCTATCCTATCAACTCGGGACAATCATTCTGCTCAGCCAGCCTCAGGCAAATCAAGTTTTCATTACAGATATCTCTTGTGTCGAAATTTTTGGCCTTTTGTTGTGACATGACATGTGACCTCATGACCTAACGTGACCTGTGACTCCAAATTATATGTGGTTTGCTGAGACGTCATGTTGTGGTCAAGGGTGTCACACAGTATCGGTGAAGGTTGGGTATTGTCCCATAGTCGTGACCTGATGCTGTGAGCATAGTTTACCTGGAGAGAGTTCCGGGGGTCAACGCCCCCGCGGCCCGGTCTGTGACCAGGCCTCCTGGTGGATCAGAGCCTGATCAACCAGGCTGTTACTGCTGGCTGCACGCAATCCAACGTACGAGCCACAGCCCGGCTGGTCAGGTAAAAAGTAATGAAGATAACAAGAAAGTCTAAGCAACGATAGGTTGAATATTGAGACTGGAGGGAGGAAGCATGGAGGAAGCGAATGTATTTAGATATCTGGGAATGTTCTTTTCTGCAGATGGGCCAGGGAAAGAAGAGGTGAACCATAGAATTGATGGGATAAAGGTGACAAGAAAAAACCTTATCAATGGAGAGAATAAAGAGGAATGCACTAATGTATGGTGGTACCAACACTTTTAAATGGGTGTGAAGGATGGGTTTTAAATGTTGTAGCAAGCAGGTAGTGGAGATAACTAGTTTGAGAGAATGTATGCTGTGAATATTATGCAGATATTTCGGAAACTAGAAATTACACGGCAATGAGAGGTTAACAAGGGTATAATTCAGAGGGCTGAGGAGAGGTACTTGAGGTGGTTAGTTCACGTAGAGAGGACGAAGAAGAGGAACATAAAGAGGGTATATAAATCTAGAGTGGAAGGTAGGGAGGGAAGGGGTCTTCCCAGGAATGGTTTTAGGGAGAGGGTAAAAAAGGTTAAGTTTTAAGGACTCTACAATCCAACAGACTTCTATGAACTTGTTAAAGAGGAGTAAATGGAGAAAAGTGATTTTTAATGGACATGCTGTAGGAATGTGAGCAACCTAACATTCATGAAGGGATTCAGGGAAACTTGCTACCAGTCCTCATGCCCGGAATGCTCATGCATGCTAGTGGCATTATATACTGTGCAAAGAAATATTTTTTTGAATTTGAATGGAGTTTTACGCCTATAGACTACACATGGGTCATAAAAGCTGCACATCGACAGACAAGAATATTTTAATCCTTTTTAAAAGGAATTAAAGTAACGTGTGTGTGTGTGTGTGTGTGTGTGTGTGTGTGTGTGTGTGTACGTACTCACCTAGTTGAGGTTGCAGGGGTCGAGTTCAAGCTCCTGGCCCCGCCTCTTCACTGGTCACTACTAGGTCACTCTCCCTGAACCGTGAGCTTTATCATACCTCTGCTTAAAGCTATGTATGGATCCTGCCTCCACTATATCGCTTCCCAAATTATTCCACTTCCTGACTACTCTGTGGCTGAAGAAATACTTCCTAACATTCCTGTGATTCATCTGTGTCTTCAACTTCCAGCTGTGTCCCCTTGTTACTGTGTCCAATCTCTGGAACATCCTGTCTTTGTACACCTTGTCAATTCCTCTCAGTATTTTGTATGTCGTTATCATGTCCCCCCTATCTCTCCTGTCCTCCAGTGTCGTCAGGTTGATTTCCCTTAACCTCTCCTCGTAGGACATACCTCTTAGCTCTGGGACTAGTCTTGTTGCAAACCTTTGCACTTTCTCTAGTTTCTTTACGTGTGTACTCACCTATTTGTAGTCACCTATTTGTGGTTGCAGGGGTAGAGTCACAGCTCCTGGCCCCGCCTCTTCACTGACTGCTACTAGGTCCTCTCTCTCCCTGCTCCATGAGCTTTATCATACCTCGCCTTAAAACTATGTATGGTTCCCGCCTCCACTTCACTTTCTAGGCTCTTCCACAGCTTGACTACTCTATGACTGAAGAAATACTTCCTAACATCCCTTTGATTCATCTGAGTCTTCAACTTCCAATTGTGACCTCTTGTGTCTGTGTCCCATCTCTGGAACATCCCGTCTTTGTCCACCTCGTCTATTCTGCGCAGTATTTTATATGTCGTTATCATGTCTCCCCTGACCCTCCTTGCCTCCAGTGTCGTCAGGCCGATTTCCCTCAACCTTTCTTCGTAGGACAATCCCCGTAGCTCTGGGACTAGTCTTGTTGCAAACCTTTGCACTTTCTCTAATTTCTTGACGTGCTTGACTAGGTGTGGATTCCAAACTGGTGCTGCATACTCCAGTATGGGCCTGACGTAAATGGTATACAGAGTCTTGAACGAATCCTTACTGAGGTATCGGAACGCTATCCGTAGGTTTGCCAGGCGCCCGTATGCTGCAGCAGTTATCTGATTGATGTGCGCCTCGGGAGATATGCTCGGTGTTATACTCACCCCCACATCTTTTTCCTTGAGTGAGGTTTGCAGACTTTGGCCGTCTAAACTATACTGTGTCTGCTGTCTTCTTTGCCCTTCCCCAATCTTCATGACTTTGCATTTGGCAGGGTTAAACTCAAGGAGCCAGTTGCTGGACCAGGCTTGTAGCCTGTCCAGGTCTCTTTGTAGTCCTGCCTGATCCTCATCCGATTTGATTCTTCTCATTAACTTCACATCGTCCGCAAACAAGGACACTTCTGAGTCTATCCCTTCCGTTATGTCATTCACATATACCAAGAACAGCACAGGTCCTAGGACTGACCCCTGTGGAACCCCGCTTGTCACAGGCGCCCACTCTGACACCTCGTCACGTACCATGACTCGTTGTTGCCTCCCTGTCAGGTATTCTCTGATCCATTGCAGTGCCTTTCCTGTTATGTGTGCCTGATCCTCTAGCTTTTGCAGTAACCTCTTGTGAGGAACTGTGTCGAAGGCCTTCTTGCAGTCCAAAAAAAAATGCAGTCGATCCACCTCTCTCTCTCTTGTCTTACTTCTGTCACCTTGTCATAAAACTCTAGTAGGTTTGTGACACAGGATTTTCCCTCCCTGAAACCATGCTGGTTGTCAATTATACACTTGTTTCTTTCCAGGTGCTCCACCACTCTCCTCCTGATGATCTTCTCCATGACCTTGCATACTATACACGTTAGTGATACAGGTCTGTAGTTTAGTGCCTCATGTCTGTCTCCCTTTTTAAAAATTTGGACTACATTTGCCATCTTTCATACCTCAGGGAGTTGCCCAGTTTCAAATGATGTTGAAGATCTTTGTTAACGGTACACACAATATCTCTGCTCCCTCTTTAAGGACCCACGGAGAGATGTCTGGTCCCACCGCCTTTGAGGTGTCAAGTTCGCATAGCAGCTTCTTCACCTCCTCCTTGGTTATATGTACCTCATCCAGCACTTGCTGGTGCACCCCCCTGCTCTGATTTCCTGGAGTCCTACTGGTTTCCACTGTAAATACTTCTTTAAATCTTGTGTTGAGCTCCTGACATACCTCCCGGTCGTTTCTTGTGAATTCCCCATCACCCTTCCTCAGTCTGATTACCTGGTCCTTGACTGTTGTTTTCCTCCTGATGTGGCTGTACAACAGCTTCGGGTCAGTCTTGACTTTCGATGCTATGTCATTTTCGTATTGCCGCTGAGCCTCCCTTCTTATCTGTGCATATTTATTTATTTATTTATTTATTTATTTAGAAATTTTAGCATACATACAGAGGTACAAAAAAATACAGGTAAGAGCAGCATGCCAAAGCCACTTATATGTATAGCATTACGGGCTGGCTTAAAATTAACTTAAGATTAACTAAGCAATGATGAAATCAGTGATAAGACATTATTGTAAACAGATAACTATAAAATACAAATGAGTATTACAAAGACAGGTCATATGGTTGCATGCATTGCTGTTCATTCAGTAGAATGGAGTATTCTGTTAGGTAGTGTATTTAAAAAAATAACAAAGTTAGATTGGGTCCTAGGTTTAACATTTATGTGATTTAATTGTGAGTAACATTTTGGATATACAATTTATAAGGTTCAGTTATTCAGTATTTATTTGGTTTTGAGTGAGTAAGTGAACTTTGAGAAGAGACTTGAATTTATAAACAGGTAGTGTTTCTTTTATATTTACGGGTAATGAATTCCAGATTTTAGGGCCTTTTATGTGCATTGAGTTTTTGCATAGCGTGAGATGGACACAAGGAACATCAAAGAGTGATCTGTGCCTTGTGTTATGGTCATGTGTTCTGTTGAGGTTGGCAAGGAGATGTTTGAGGGGAGGGTTAATATCAGAGTTAAGTGTTCTATGTATGTAATTGGTGCAATAATAAGTATGGATGTTTTGTATGGTGAGTAGGTTGAGTGTTTTGAATATTGGTGGAGTGTGTTGCCTGTAGTGAGAATTTGTTATTCTAACTGCAGTCTTTTGTTGGGTAATTAGTGGTCTGAGATGGTTAATTGTTGTTGAGCCCCATGCACAAATTCCATAGGTGAGATAGGGGTAAATAAGAGAGTGATAAAGGGCCAGGAGGGCTGACTGTGGAACATAGTACCGTATCTTCGATAGTATGCCTACAGTCTTGGAAATTTTCTTAGAAATTTGTTGTATATGTGTATGAAATTTGAGTCTATTATCGAGGTGGATTCCTAAGAATTTTCCCTCTCTTAACTTTGTGATAGGTGATCCGTTTATTGCTATGTTAAGAGGTACATCTGTAGCTCTGTTACCAAACTGAATGAAGTAGGTTTTGTCAATGTTTAGTGTAAGTTTGTTAGTCCTCATCCAGGTAGATATTTTCTGTAATTCGGTGTTTACAGTATTGGCTAGCGTGACTGGGCTCGGGTGAGAGAAGACGTATGTAGTGTCATCTGCAAAAAGTGTGGGTTTGAGTAATTGCGAAGCATTTGGTAGGTCATTTATGTTATGTATTCCTGCTGTTCTCTCCACTTGGAGCTCAACTATGTAGTCGAAGCACAGAACCACATGATCACTAACTCCCAGGGGCCTTTCATACATGATATCCTCGATGTCAGAACTACTCAAGGTGAATACAAGGTCCAGTCTTGCTGGTTCTTCCTCTCTTCTCTCTCTGGTAGTGTCTCTAACATGTTGATGCATGAGGTTTTCCAGTACCACATCCATCATCTTGGCTCTCCATGTTTCGGGACCCCCATGGGGCTCCAGGTTTTCCCAGTCAATCTCCTTGTGATTGAAATCACCCATAACTAGTAACTTTGCTCCCCCCATGTGTGCTCTCCTGGCCACCTCGGCTAGTGTGTCGACCATTGCTCTGTTGCTCTCATCGTATTCTTCTCTTGGCCTCCTGCAGTTCTGTGGTGGGTTGTACATTACTGCAATTATCACCTTATGTCCCTCAGACTGGATTGTTCCTACTAAGTAGTCCCTTTCGCCCATGCCATCCATTCCTTCCATTTTCTCAAACCCCCACTGGTTTTTAATGAGCAGTGCAACTCCTCCTCCCCCTCTCCTCCCTCTGTCTTTGCTGAGGATTTGATATCCGGGTGGAAAGATTGAATCTGTTATTATTCTGGTGAGTTTTGTTTCTGTGAGTGCTATTATGTCTGGGGATGCCTCCTTGATTCTTTCGTGCCACTCCTCATACTTATTTGTTATTCCATCTGCATTTGTATACCACACCTTCAACTTCTTTTCTAAGATTTTGGTCTGGGAGGTGTATTGGGGTTGGGGAAGTGGGAGACCTGATAAGGAACTATGGGTGGTTGCTGTGGGGGTGGAGTTTGTAATGCAGTGGGTGGGGGCATTGGATGTGGCATGGGTGTTTTGGTTTAGAGTGTTTTGTTGCACTGGGGTTGACCTGGTTGGGAGGCTTCTATAGGAAGTTGTGAGGGAGGCTGTATTTGATCTTCCTGTGTCTGGGATCTCCTGTCTGTCTTCTCCATCCCCTCTCTTTCCTCCTTTCGCCTCCGTACCATCTCTCTCTGTTTCTGCCTTTCTGCTTGTGTTCTGTCGCGGTCGAGATACACCTTCCTGTATGCCGGCATGTCCCTTAATCGTGCTTTCTCCTGCAGGATCCTGTTCCGAGTCGATTCTACCTTGAAGGTCACTTTCACTGGCCGGGTTCTTTTTTTTACAAACCCCCCTATTCTCCGAAAATTTTCCAGCTGGGTCATGTTGTGTGTGTGTGTGTGTGTGTGTGTGTGTGTGTGTGTGTGTGTGTGTGTGTGTGTGTGTGTGTAAAATATATAACCAAGAGGCATACACCTCTAAATGTATACACCTTTCCTGGAGGTGGGAAGGTCAGTGCCTGCACTCTGGGGAAGGGGAGGGAATACCACAGTAGGTGGTTATCTGAAGTGTGATGTCAGCTGCTTCTGGCAAGACAGTGATTGAATGAACAATGGTCACCCAGTCCTGGTGAAAGACAGCAGTTGAGGTAAAAAAAAAAATCAACACATTGGCCGTTCCAAGGTAGGGTAACCCAAATTATTATTATAATCAAAAAGAAGCACTAAGCCACAAGGGCTATACAGCACTGCAGGGTAACCCAAAAAATAAGAAATATTTACATCATCACTTGCTCCATCACTGTCTTGCCAGAGGATCACTGATACTACAGTTCAAAGGGTAGCTTCAATTTCTTCACTGAAGAGCGCTTCACCAGCATCAATATACATTCTAAACCTAAATCTACGTGAGTCATATAGTGCCTGGGAAATGGGAGGTAGTCGCATTCACTCCCAGGGAACGGAAGGTAACTTGAATTCTTTTGATCAAGAGCCCTTCATTATCAGAGTACAAACCACTGGTTAATATTATTATTACATACAGAAATAAGCGTTAAACCCACAAGGATGCAACATTTGTCCCCTGGCTTGGTAGGCAATGCTCTCGCCTTACACACTAAGTGTCCATAGTTTGATCCTTGGCAAGGGTGTGTTTCCTTACACCTGCTTTCCCATTCACCTAGCAAGCAAGCAGGTACCTGGGTGCTAGTTGACTGGTGCAGATCGCATCCTCTAGGGCAAGATTTAAGAACCCCAATGGAAATAAGACAGTCCCTCGATGACACACTGATATTCTTGGGTTATCCTGGGTGGCTAACTCTGAGGTTAAAAAAATCAAAACAAAATCTTATTTTATCTCTTAACCCACTGGTTATTAATATTAAAATCAGAACTCGGTGCTAAACCCACAAGGGTACATTGTTATTATTATAATCAAGGGGGAAGCGCTAAACCCAGAGGATTATACAGCGACAAGGGTACAACCTACTGGTTACTCAGCACCTTGAATGTAAAAATGCTATCAAATTGCTATTATCATAGCCAGTTTGCTGCTATCGTTATTAATTTATCTTGTCTAATTTGATATCTTATTATTGAAACATACATCATTGTAAAATTAAAAAAATTCAACACTGATAAATCCCCAAGTCTAACAAGACTGAGGGACTGATCACCTGAAAACTGCTTATGTTGTCTGCAGTGTTATATTTGCCTCTTGAGTATTCAGCTGAAGAAAACTGTTGTGCAGACAAAATTTTTGATTAATAAAGATGTCTTAGTTATTACAGTGGAGTAACCTGACTGAGCAAACATAAACAGACCATTATCAATTAATTCAACAAGGGTTTCACTAAAACGTTCATCGTTAGTTTCAGCAGTTTATTCAAATTCTTTAATTAAATAAAGGACATAGAATTACAACTCATTATTATTAGATTACCAGCAGAAATAAAAAAAAAGTCATAATTCTGAGGATGAACTGAGCCACTAATTCCAGAAAAATTCCACATCTGCTGGGTTGAGAGAACTATGTTGGCCTCTGATTCACAAGCACAAACAACCTAGTTGACCATGGAAACATAAACACATATGCAGTTTAATGTGATCCTTTATTGACAACGTTTCGCCCACACAGTGGACTTTTTCAAGTCACAAACAGAGATCTGTTTGTGACTTGAAAAAGCCCACTGTGTGGGCGAAACGTTATCAATAAAGGATCACATTAAACTGCATATGTGTTTGCTTCCATTGTGTCGGTATTTTATACCATTTATTTTCAACCTAGTTGACCAGGAGGCCAGCAGGGTAGCCTGGCCTCAGTCCATGATACAAGGATAGAATAGCCCTCGCAACTGATGACAGGTATGTCCATTATGTAGGATAAGATACTGTGTTTTCATGCATAAAATAATGTATATCACAATCTATACATTACAAACTACTACATATATATAGTCAGCTCTCCCTTATAAAGTTCCTTTATACAATGCAATTTTTCATGAATGTAACTAAAAATGTATATCCAAAATTAATTACCACGTAGAAAGGTCTTAATAGTATGTTCTGTTAAATTTTCAAAGCACTTTTCAATCACATTTATGAAAAATTATACTAAATAGATGAGCTTATAAGAGAGCTGACTCTTCATAATAGGATTAGGAATCCCATTTTTTAAAAACCAAAACCCGGGACAATTGATAAAAGTTAATTCGGAGACCCATCACTCAAAAAAAAATAATTTGTAACAAACTACAAATTATTATATAAACAATTTGGTGGGACACCAGGACAGAGCTCTAAAAAAAATAAATAAATTGAGACTGTCCCGGTAAAAGTGGAATGAATGAGATTCCTAAATAGGCTGCAAGAGGAAGATGCTGACAGCATGAAGCAAGAGACAGGTATGTGAAGAGTAAGCTTCTTTGTGTGAAAATGCTGAAGCCTTGCATAAAGCTTCATCTAGCCATTAAGACTTTCATAAAGCTTTATCTAGCCATTCAGACTTTCATAAAGCTTTATCTAGCCATTAACCCTTAAACTGTCCAAACGTAGATCAACGTTCACGTGTGTAGCACTCCGACCTTGATTTTCCCCATTTGAAAGCATGTAAAAAAACATAGATCTACGTTCGGAGCCTGCCGCACGTCAACGTATATCTACGTTTGGACAGTTTGAGGGTTAATACTTTCATAAAGCTTCATCTAGTCATTAAGACTTTGGCAAAGCTTTGTGCGAACCTTTAAAGATTTGCACAAAGCTTTATCTGCTAAAGCTTTACATAAAGCAAAATACTGTCACAAAAAAAGCATACTTCACTTGTGTCTTTTACTCCAAAACTTCATACCAGTCAATAACTGCATGATTCAATAAATCATACATTCAACATCAAAACTATGATGAATTACCTTCATACAACTCATATTTTTTGGGGGGCTTGCATTCCAAAAAATAAATCTATATACAGTATATATACAATGACAATTACATACATCTTTTTGAAATATTAACATTTTCGTTGACATACAGAAATGTTGAACATTTGGAATTTATCCAGAGTGGATGTGGAAAATACGGACAGCCATCATAAGCCACCTTCTACGTGGAGCAATCCTTTTGCAAATGCGATTGAAAAAGTACAGCTGAAAATTGAATGGCATGTACTATGAAGGCCTTTCCATGCACTGTTCAATTCTGGACATAACTGTTCAGTCGCATTTACAAAAAATATTTACTATACAGTATAGAGAAGCTTTGCAAGAGAGATTACTAATCCTAAATTTACACAAAGGTGCTATAAAAATATAATTATTAATGATTGTTGGCTGTCCACTAGTCAGCAAATACTGTTTGATTGGAATATCATAACCTGAATGAAAATACAGTGGACCCCCACTTTATGATCACCTCCCAATGCGACCAATTATGCAAGTGTATTTATGTAAATGTGTTTGTACGTGTATGTTTGGGGGTCTGAAATGGACTAATCTAACTCACAATATTCCTTATGGGAACAAATTCGTTCAGTACTGGCACCTAAACATACTTCTGGAATGAAATAATATCGTAAACCGGGGTCCACTGTACTACTAGAATGATGTTCATGAGAAAGTATTAAACCCACACGGGGTTATGCAGTCCCTACCTAAATGAAAACCTCCAAGTTACCCATTTTTAGGAAAAAAAATCTTTAAAATTATGGTATTTTTTGGTTAAAAACATTAATGTAGAGTAAAAGTGCTTAATTTAGTAGTATTTAATGAGTTCTCCATATTTAAATTAAAAAAAATTTAGGGAACCATTAAAAAAATGGGTAGACTGACTTCTCTAAAAAGATTATTATTATTATTATTATTATTATTATTATTATTATTATTATTATTATTATTATTATTTTCACAAAACAATGACAAAAATTATACAAGCCAGAGGAGAATGGTACTCGAATTAAATTTTCACACAGAATCACTGAACCAGCGTTCTTCAGACTCTGGGAGAAATTCGTTGTCATAACAGCATGTTAGATGGGAGTGATTTGGAGCCAGTTTTTGGGACCTGACGAATTGTTGGAGTGTGAGCAGGGTAATATTTTGTGAAGGGATTCAGGGAAACCAGGTAGCTGGACTTGAGTCCTGCATATGGGAAGTACAATGCCTGCACTTTAAAAGAAGGGTTTGGGATATTTGCTGTTTGGAGAGACTTCTGAACTGTCACATCTGTGCACTTATGGCAAGACAGAGATAGTGTAAATGATGGTGCAAGTGTTTCTTTTTCGGGTCACCCTGCCTTGGTGGGACATAGTCAGCGTGTTAAAAAATTAAAAAGTATCTCTGTTCAACAGCACTGATGCAACTAAGCCATGCAATATTTTTCCTAGTCTTTTATCAAAATATAATTTAGGTCTAAATTTTTGCCAATCTTTTCTAAGGTGTGAGTGTGACTGTAAAACAAGATTTTTACATAAGTATTTTTGTAAAAAATCTCTGCTGTATAGTCTCACTCCAACACAGAAACACCAATGGGTGTCTGTTGTTCAAGACAAAATGTCAGACAAATATAATGTTTTCTAAGAGTAAATTTTTGGGATAATGTAAGTCAATAATTGACACAACTATAAATGCTGGAATAAATCATGCACTTGATTGGAAAATTTGATTCAATTTACAACAAAGAATAAGAATATAATACCAGTGACAAAAGAAATCAGTGATGAACAGTTAAATTCTTGGTACAGTTTTACTGTAGTTTTCAAAACTAACAAATGGACATTGGACACGAAAACCAGAATTTTTTATTTTTTTTGGTCCATCTTTTATTCATCCATGAATGAGAAAGAAAAAAAAGAGAAAGCATAAATGAGATCAGGAACTGAAAAGTAAGGAGACAGATAGTGTATGACCAAGTCATGTTTTCAGAAGATTTAAAAATTTGACTATGTATTTGGAGAGGCATCTGAAAAAACAGTCAAAACTAAGGTTCATGATAAAGATGGTGTTATATAAGGGCCAAGTTACCTCGTATCAGAGATTCATAACTTGTGAGAGGTGGGCTTCATCCAACCTTCCATGTAGTGAAAAAAAAAAAAAAAAAAAAAAAAAAAGTTAACCTATCAGTGACTAAAATGTACCTGGATCCTGTGCAGCCAGCAGTAACAGCCTGGTTGATTAGGCCCTGATCCACCACGAGGCCTGCTCATAGACCAGGCTGCAGGGATGTTGACCCCCTGAACACCCTCCAGGCAGACTCCAAGTGGGAAGACTTGTTACACTCGGAAAATAGACCCTGGTAGCTGAGAATTATTTTCATACATTTTGCCAAAAACTGGACTTTATCAAGCATGCAGGAAAGAGCCAATACACGGCCTCATTTAAAGGATTTTTTGCTACCAGTATTTTTATTTCAACATGTCATCTTTTGCCACTGTCTCATTATACAAACTAGAACACCTACCATCCGACTTACGACCGAGTTTGGTTCCGAGAAACCAGTCGTAAGTCGAAATGGACGCAAGTCGAACCTTACTACTGAATATCAACATCACATTTTTGTAATAACTTTATTTTATTGTTTTATTTTGGTATTTCATGTTTTACTTTACTTTTTATGCTGTTAGCACTGTATTTTATACTGTAAGGTTTAGGATAAACACTGTGTACAACACAAATAGTTGTTTATTTCCAAGAAATTTGGCATAAAAAACACGGTCGTAAGTTGAGTGGTCGTAAGTCGAGCAGGTCATAAGTAGGATGGTAGGTGTAATCCAAACATACCTTATTTTTCACTCATTATTATTATTAATTGGTGACTGAAAATGTTGTTCATTCCTGCCATTGATGAATGATTATTATTATGCAATACTGTAATACTGTATTAAGAAAATATAGCTTTTTATATAACATTTGTATTAGTTTACCTGACAGTCTAATTTTTATGTATCACACAGAAAGAATCTAAAAATAACTGATATTAATTCCTTGGCAACAATAAAATCTAACATACAAAAATATCTTCACCATATACATTTTTATAAAACTAGTATTATTTTAAAGATTGGTAAATGTTGGAATGTATAATACAAAAATGAACTGTAGTACAATACCATTTCATTGTACCATGTCCCTGGGTAGAACAAGTCAGTGCCATGACTGGAATAATTTACAATTAACCTGTTAACTTAAGGTGACTTCATATGATATTTCAGTCAGACCATTATCAAGTTGGTAGCTACTTTGTATGGTCCAAAACAAACCAAAATATCACATAAATTTCCTCTCTGATATGTGAGCAAGAGTGAATTTCCAAGACCTTCTGTACAGTAGCCAACAATATTCAATACAAACTGTCTGCGACCTACAACCTTGGGGAGTAAACAAGTTTCAGTATCGAAGAATAAAAGTCAGAATACTCTTACTGGAACAATTCACTATTAACTCACAATTTGGAGAGAAACTGTAGAAAAAGTTTGTTCATCATTAACCAATATGAAAGTGTGATATGAAAGTGGTACAGAAAAGATCAAAATTTTGTCTCTAGTTTCTATTGTACTTCAAATTGCAGGTTAATTGCGAACATTAAATATTACAATATTAATTAAAGCCTCGAGGCAGGTAAATTATAAATCTTGTACAGTACTGAAAATAAGCTTTCAAATAATAATAATAGGATAATGCTGCTTAAGGTTTTGGATCAAGATTATCATAATTGCTCAGCCTTTCTTTGTTTACAAAACTCCATATCCATTTTTGTGTTTTTGAGTCGAAATCGCAGGGGGAGACAAAGATTTCCTTGTTGCTAATGCTGCAATCCAGACAGTGGGTGGCATGGTGTCCGAAGTTTATCATTTGGTTCGTCTGTAAAATAAACAATTATTATTGTTGTTTTGAGCACACCAGCCATCTCCAGCCAAAGTAGTCTGTCTCAAAAAAAAAAAAAAAAAAAAATCACCATAACTCATTCAATTGCTGTCTTGTCATTATTATATCTGTGGTAAATCACTAAACTTGGAGGGGTCATACAATGCCAAAAACAAGTAAATATTAAATTGGTTATTATAAATTCACTTATAAGTAAAATTTAAGTAACTGTGGCAAATTTATTAAAACTGAATACAACATGGGAAAGATTTTGCTGGATGTAGATACAATACTGTACAAGTGTAAAACCACTGCTTTTGATTTCATCTTTCCACACTTTATCCCATATTGTAAATATGGGAATAAGTGATAGTGTGCTTGTTTTCCTTTACCAGATCACCTGCTTTGGTGGGAAAGGCCCACTAATGTGTTAAATATATTATTAATATTCAAAAATGGGTTGTATGTTTGTTGTGCTCCATGGAGTGGCCAGGTATCTGATGACTCGTACCTTGGTGAATAAAAATCATTTTCAAATTATTTAATGATAAGTAGCTATTTAATAGAGTACTTGACACTATTTTTCTCAGGTGCTTTCAGCATTGCCAGAGCGACTGACATACCTGTTAATAATGTGTTTCTTCAGGTGATTAATATCTCAATTTTTTTTAAGTTTAAAGTACAATAAAACACAACTTCTTTGTCTCTATAGGTAAAACTCGAAGAAGTAGATGCAAGTGACTACGAGAGCAACTCAAGAGGAACTATTGTTCACCATCCAGAGGTAAGGAATTTGACTGTCCATGTGTGTTCTCACTTGAATGATTCTTCGAAGCCTCTTATCCAATGTGATATGTGACTTGGAAGCCTTCTAGTTTTCAAACAGTGAATAATTTTGATATGTAATATGATTACAGTTGAAAAATTGAGACATTTATGCAGCATATGGGAATCTTTATTGAAGAAACGTTTCACCACACAGTGGCTTCATCAGTCCAATACAAAGTAGAAATGGGTAAGGAGAGGAGATCGAGGTAATCAGTCCCTCAGCCTGGAATCGATGTGTTCAGTCCATCACTTTTATAGGAAATGGTGATGGACTGAACACATCGATTCCAGGCTAAGGGACTGATTTCCTCAATATCCTCCTCTCCTTACCCATTTCTACTTTATATTGAACTGATGAAGCCACTGTGTGGCAAAACGTTTCTTCAATAAAGATTCCCATATGTTGCATAAGTGTCTCAATTCTTCAACTTGTCGGTTTTCAAAACTATTCATCACATGATTACAGTTTATTAAAATACTTTCAGCCTTTGTATATGGGAGATGCAAGAAGCGAATTATAATAATCAAATAATGCGCTAAACTGACAAGGGTCATGCAACTGGAAGAAGTGAAACCTTCTTAAATTAAAATAACTATATTACCTTAAGTATAGTGTTAGGGTTACTATGGAAATTTATAAAAACATGGAGCTGAAGGAAAAAAAAAACTCATGGGGTCTAGTAAATCCACTGAGCATAACTTAAGATAAAAATGCTATAGTTGGTTCTGAATTTAAATTATTACTCATTTTATAAGCACTGCTTTATGAGAATTACTGATATAAGAACCTATGTCATAAGAGACCAAGTGTATATTTATCCAATAGGATAACTAACAGGAAGCAGACTTACATTCAGTTGGAACTTACCATATCATACTTCCACATCTGGTTACCAAGTCCTTTATGACAACCATAAAGCAGGACAGGAGCTTTATCTCCCTTCAAGTCTGGTACATCAAAGCAGTTGTGGCTCTTGAGTGGACGTATATCCTTGCAAGAAAATCATGAAAAGCTGTTAGTATGCCTCTTGCTAATTTAAATTTCTAGTATTTTCTCCATCTGAGCCACCATACCCTTCTTTATCCCATTCTTTCTAGTCTGTTTGTTTTCTCATAATATGATAAGTTATTACCCTTTCAAAAGTACAGTGGACCCCCGGTTAACGATATTTTTTCATTCCAGAAGTATGTTCAGGTGCCAGTACTGACTGAATTTGTTCCCATAAGGAATATTGTGAAGTAGATTAGTCCATTTCAGACCCCCAAACATACATGTACAAACGCACTTACATAAATACACTTACATAATTGGTCGCATTGGGAGGTGATCGTTAAGCGGGGGTCCACTGTATTTCTATAGCATTAAGATATCCCCATCCCTGAACAATCACTGTCTTCATTCAGATACAACGTATACACGTATCTCCGATTCATCTTGTATTATTCCAATTATTTTCTTACATTTTACTTATTATAAATTTTCAAATGATCTCAACCTTGAAAAAAGTTACATTTTAGTTATGATGAATTTGGTTAAGGTAGGTTACTTAATATTAACATAAGTTACGCTACTGGTAAATACACATATAGCCATTGTCCATAAATAAGAAAATTGCAGAAACAGGAGGGTAACATCTGGCAGTTGATTTGTACCTCCCACAGACTAGATTATTAAAAACATGTTTGTATGTTTGTCATGTAGTGAGAGGATAGGCTCAACTCCTGTCTGTTCATTCACTGTTATGACGTTTACTTTGCAATACACAGATAACCAGCATGTAGAATGAAACTCATGATGACATTTTGGTACAACTTGGACCATAAACTAATCGCACAAATGCAAAGGGAAGGAAGCCAGTATATGTATATATGGCATTGTGCTTTTTTTTTTTATATTTACTTTGCAACATATACATTATAGATATTTTAAAATTACTGCTACATATTTGAAGAGACATCAAGTGCCTGAATTAACCTTGTTTTCCTCTAGCAATATAGACGTTATGTTAGGAGGAGGTGCGGGATTACCAAAACTGTTGTCCAGAGGGCTGAGGAAGGGTTGTTGAGGTGGTTCAGACATGTAGAGAGAATGGAGCGAAACAGAGTGACTTCAAGAGTGTATCAGTCTGTAGTGGAAGGAAGGCGGGGTAGGGGTCGGCCTAGGAAAGGTTGGAGGGAGGGGGTAAAGGAGGTTTTGTGTGCGAGGGGCTTGGACTTCCAACAGGCATGCGTGAGCGTGTTTGATAGGAGTGAATGGAGACAAATGGTTTTTAATACTTGACGTGCTGTTGGAGTGTGAGCAAAGTAACATTTATGAAGGGGTTCAGGGAAACCGGCAGGCCGGACTTGAGTCCTGGAGATGGGAAGTACAGTGCCTGCACTCTGAAGGAGGGGTGTTAATGTTGCAGTTTAAAAACTGTAGTGTAAAGCACCCTTCTGGCAAGACAGTGATGGAGTGAATGATGGTGAAAGTTTTTCTTTTTCGGGCCACCCTGCCTTGGTGGGAATCGGCCAGTGTGATAATAAAAAAAAAATAATAAGCATATATTAATTTTAATAATCATTAGTATTGGTACAAATATTGGTAGAATACTGAAAAACTGTAGAATAAAGGCACAAATTTAACACTTAAGACATTTAATTAGAAGACAATTTGCTCACTGGGGTATTTTTCGATCCAGTACAGAGAACGCAAACCCTGAATATATAAAGAAAAACAGGTGGCCTAGATAGGGTAAAGTCCAATAATGTGCTTAACAGGCATTACCTATTTATGCAGTGTGGTTGGGTAGAATCTAGTTAGGGAGCACTTCTGAGATGCTAAAACTACCCACGTTTTGGACTACTGTGTTGGAAACTAAGATCAAGATAGTCTCAAGGCAGCAACATTTTTACAGATTGTCCTCATTCATGACCAATTTGGCAACTTTCTATCCCAGGTGCCCTTGTGAAATCCTGTGTATTACCCAAGAATTATTCAAATTATCTCTATTACATATATATTTGTTTCCACCAAGGTACTGTGTGAGGCTCTTGGCTGTCTTGCGAACATACACTTTATTACACTGTTTCCCACTCTCCGCCCCTTCCCCGGTCTCTTCCTAATAAATCTTTGATGGATGATGACGAGCGAGAACACACTGTTATCAACAATAACAATAAAAATGTATGTCTCATTTTTAATCCTAGGGGCCATGCATCAAACATCTAACTGAAAATCAATATGAATAATTTACAAAACAAAACATTACTTTGAAAGCAGTGAGTTGAAACTGATACTGTGAACCAGGTCCACATTCTCCAAGTGAGTCCAGACGGTCAAACTGCCCCTTCATCTCGGTGTCCACACACAATCTTGGATCGGCAACACTCTTTATCTGTTGATGAAATAATTAGTGAAATTGTGGCCTTTATTATCCAACTGAATTTTATACTTTAACTGTATCTGATAACTATGTTTTCCATTGGCAACTAAATATTATCTACAAGTATACAATGAGAGACTCAAAAAAAAAAAGAGATGAATGAATTGTATCCAGCATTTTCTCAATATCTACAAGTTCTGCATTAGCAAACAATCCTGTGTTCACCAAGAGCCTGAATGGACATAGACTGAACCACAATTAAAGTGGAGGGAGACTCTCACTTCTGTCCTCTTCGCATTGAATGACCCCACACAGATTTAATGCTTTATAAATAACGTAATACTAATTTATAGTACATATACTGTATATAAAAATGTATAAGCACAGTGCTAAAATAGGAAGCATCACTTACGGAGTGGCCTCCACAAGGCACAAGTTAAATGTCATTGAGTCAAAATATATGATGGCCATCAAGTGTTTATTTTATAACACACAAGGCACAAGTTAAATGTCATTGAGTCAAAATATATGATGGCCATCAAGTGTTTATTTTGTAACAACAAAAACAGCAATCATTTTTGTCACTCACAGTTCCATTACAGTAGTCTGGTGGCTCAATAAGAGGGTAGTGTTTAACAAGATCAAATGCCACATTATCCATAAACCACTTGAAAGGTTTACACTTGTTACGCTCCCTCACAGCCAGCTGCTCACTAATATCTCCAGTATCAACCTGGAAATCATGAGTAAGTTTATATTTGAGTATTTTTTTTGGTTAACACACTGGTCAACACACTGGTCATCACCCACCTAGGTAAGGTGACCCAAAGAAGAAGAAACATTCACCATCATTTATTCAATCACTGTCTTGCCAGAAGTGTGGTGGCATCACAGTTCAGATGACCTCCTGAACTGCAATATCCTTACCCTTCCCTCAGAGAGCAGGTTATGTCCTACACACCTCCAGGATTCAAGTCTGGCTAACCAGTTTCCCTGACTCCCTTCATAAATGTTGCCTTGCTCACACTAAGAAATAGTCACACAATACACAGTTCTAAACTACTATCCAAACATAAGTGTAATAAATGCTGGTCAATGACACAAAACATTTCAAAGCAATTCCTTAATGCTGATAAAAGATTTTTGTCCAAGGAACTGGAGCTAACCTGATTACCTTTCATTCCCCAGGTACTGTATGACCCCCCTGTGGATTTAACACTTCCCTGTGAGAAAATAAAACAATGGCACAAGCAGATCCATTTAAAGACAATAAAACAGTAATCAAGTACTTTACACTTCAGCTTCACCCTATGACCATCTTCAGAAAACTGAAGAGGTTCTCACAGTGAATAATATAATAATATATTTTTATTTCTACAAGTACATGTACAAGATATACAGGCCTAGCTGACATCAATGGCATACTACTATACAGAAAGCAGCTTGTTATGCTCTCGGAGCATTTCGGGCAAATTAGGTCAGTTTTGTCCCAGGATGCGACCCACATCAATCAACTAACACCCAGGTACCCATTTTACTGATGGGGAACATAGACAACCGGTGTAAAGAAACACGTCCAATGTTTCTACCCTCACCATGTGAAACAACAGCTTTTTCTCACTTAGTTGTATCTTGACAATAATACAGACTGAAACACTGTCATAAATTTCCTCTCATAAGTGTAGGATAGCTGTGAATTATATTTCAGGTATTATTTTTAGAACAATTAGCCATATGAGTACCAGACTGCCTTATCATTCAGACCCCCAAATTTTAGCAAGTTTGAGTGATGAGGATGCTACGAGTAAGATACACAATATTTATGCACTCTGTGCTTGTTGATGACACTGATGCTCACCTGCAACCATCCAGGTTGTCTCATGTAAAGGAACTTTTTATATTCATCCATCCACACTTCTGCCACTCGACGATAGTTCTGTAAGAAAAATGATGGTTAAATCTACAAACACACAGAGACCAGCTTTTAGTGTTTTGCCATTTACTCTGTCACTGCACTGCTATAATTCCCAGTGAGCAAAATACATATTAGATAAAACAAAAGGATGATAAATCAAGAAATGTACAAAGAATATTTGAGAGCTGAACAGAGATATCACTGGATGCAACAAATAAAAGATTTTAATGGTAAATAAGCAAAGTAATATTTGACAAAAGTAAACAATAAGTAAAAGTAATACTGTTGTAAGGTAGTAGGTTGGTAGACAGCAACCGCCTAGGGAGGTACTACCGTCCTGCCCAGGGAGGTACTACCGTCCTGCCCAGGGAGGTACTACCGTCCTGCCCAGGGAGGTACTACCGTCCTGCCCAGGGAGGTACTACCGTCCTGCCCAGGGAGGTACTACCGTCCTGCCCAGGGAGGTACTACCGTCCTGCCCAGGGAGGTACTACCGTCCTGCCCAGGGAGGTACTACCGTCCTGCCCTAGGAGGTACTACCGTCCTGCTCAGGGAGGTACTACCGTCCTGCTCAGGGAGGTACTACCGTCCTGCCCAGGAAGGTACTACTGTCCTGCCCTGGGAGGTACTATCGTCCTACCAAGTGAGTGTAAAACGAAAGCCTGTAATTGTTTTACATGATGGTAGGATTGCTGGTGTCCATTTTTCTGTCTCATAAATATGCAAGGTTGTACATCTTGCTACTTCTACGTACACTTAGGTCACACTACACATACATGTACAAGCATATATATACACACTCCTCTGAGTTTTCTGCTATTTTCTTACTAGTTCTTGTTCTTGTTTATTTCCTCTTATCTCCATGGGGAAGTGGAACAGAATTCTTCCTCCGTAAGCCATGCGTGTTGTAAGAAGCGACTAAAATGCCGGGAGCAAGGGGCTAGTAACCCCTTCTCCTGTACGAATTACTGAATTTAAAAATAAAAACTTTCATTTTTCTTTTTGGGCCACCCTGCCTTGGTGGGATACGGCCGGTTTTTTAAAAAAAAAAAGAAAAAAAAATATTGTTCCAAACAAAAAATTGAAACAGCTGATGGTATATATTTCATGCCTTTATATTTAACTGTTTAAAGCATAATGGCATGAAAGCTGCCACGATTTGTAAATTGGAAAAAATTATCAAAATATGAAAGATTTATCGGCCTGATATGATAACAGAAATAAGTATTATACATTCACACAAAATAATATTCTAGTAATACTGACTAGCAATGCAAAATGAAAGTGTATTTTAAATCACAACATATCTTACCCTGGCAATGAAATTGTCTTTTCGAGGGTTGGGGAAAGGAGCAAACTTGCGATATATATGGCCAATCCTGGAGCATGGAGCGTCAACCATGGTTCCGTGGCACTGCCATACTTTGAAAGACAATTCGTACTGTTCTCCGCCCCATATGTCCAGCCCCGGGTCATATCCGCCCAGTTCCCAAAAGAATTTGGAACTGATTGCAAACAATCCACCAGCCATAACTGGACTCCTGTTGAAGTGAAAATATATTATTGAACATTTAGATAATCAGGAGCTGGTAACCCTTTCTCCTGTATAAATTACTAAATGTAACAAAGAAACAGGTAGTAGGTTGGTAGACAGCAACCACCCAGGGAAGTACTACCGTCCTGCCAGATGACTGTGAAACAAAAACCTGTAACTGTTTTGCATGATGGTAGGATTGCTGGTTTCTTTTTCTGTCTCATAAACACGCTAAGATAACAGGGATATCTTGCTACTCCTACTTACACTTTGGTCACACTTCACAGACACGCACATGCATATATATATATACATACATCTAGGTTTTTCTCCTTTTTCTAAATAGCTCTTGTTCTTTTTTATTTCTTCTATTGTCCATGGGGAAGTGGAAAAGAATCTTTCCTCCGTAAGCCATGCGTGTCGTATGAGGCGACTAAAATGCCGGGAGCAATGGGCTAGTAACCCCTTCTCCTGTATACAATTACTAAAAAAGAGAAGAAGAAAAACTTTATAAAACTGGGTTGCTTAAATGTGCGTGGATGTAGTGCGGATGACAAGAAACAGATGATTGCTGATGTTATGAATGAAAAGAAGTTGGATGTCCTGGCCCTAAGCGAAACAAAGCTGAAGGGGGTAGGAGAGTTTCAGTGGGGGGAAATAAATGGGATTAAATCTGGAGTATCTGAGAGAGTTAGAGCAAAGGAAGGGGTAGCAGTAATGTTAAATGATCAGTTATGGAAGGAGAAAAGAGAATATGAATGTGTAAATTCAAGAATTATGTGGATTAAAGTAAAGGTTGGATGCGAGAAGTGGGTCATAATAAGCGTGTATGCACCTGGAGAAGAGAGGAATGCAGAGGAGAGAGAGAGATTTTGGGAGATGTTAAGTGAATGTATAGGAGCCTTTGAACCAAGTGAGAGAGTAATTGTGGTAGGGGACTTGAATGCTAAAGTAGGAGAAACTTTTAGAGAGGGTGTGGTAGGTAAGTTTGGGGTGCCAGGTGTAAATGATAATGGGAGCCCTTTGATTGAACTTTGTATAGAAAGGGGTTTAGTTATAGGTAATACATATTTTAAGAAAAAGAGGATAAATAAGTATACACGATATGATGTAGGGCGAAATGACAGTAGTTTGTTGGATTATGTATTGGTAGATAAAAGACTGTTGAGTAGACTTCAGGATGTACATGTTTATAGAGGGGCCACAGATATATCAGATCACTTTCTAGTTGTAGCTACACTGAGAGTAAAAGGTAGATGGGATACAAGGAGAATAGAAGCATCAGGGAAGAGAGAGGTGAAGGTTTATAAACTAAAAGAGGAGGCAGTTAGGGTAAGATATAAACAGCTATTGGAGGATAGATGGGCTAATGAGAGAATAGGCAATGGGGTCGAAGAGGTATGGGGTAGGTTTAAAAATGTAGTGTTAGAGTGTTCAGCAGAAGTTTGTGGTTACAGGAAAGTGGGTGCAGGAGGGAAGAGGAGCGATTGGTGGAATGATGATGTAAAGAGAGTAGTAAGGGAGAAAAAGTTAGCATATGAGAAGTTTTTACAAAGTAGAACTGATGCAAGGAGGGAAGAGTATATGGAGAAAAAGAGAGAAGTTAAGAGAGTGGTGAAGCAATGTAAAAAGAGAGCAAATGAGAGAGTGGGTGAGATGTTATCAACAAATTTTGTTGAAAATAAGAAAAAGTTTTGGAGTGAGATTAACAAGTTAAGAAAGCCTAGAGAACAAATGGATTTGTCAGTTAAAAATAGGAGAGGAGAGTTATTAAATGGAGAGTTAGAGGTATTGGGAAGATGGAAGGAATATTTTGAGGAATTGTTAAATGTTGATGAAGATAGGGAAGCTGTGATTTCGTGTATAGGGCAAGGAGGAATAACATCTTGTAGGAGTGAGGAAGAGCCAGTTGTGAGTGTGGGGGAAGTTCGTGAGGCAGTAGGTAAAATGAAAGGGGGTAAGGCAGCCGGGATTGATGGGATAAAGATAGAAATGTTAAAAGCAGGTGGGGATATAGTTTTGGAGTGGTTGGTGCAATTATTTAATAAATGTATGGAAGAGGGTAAGGTACCTAGGGATTGGCAGAGAGCATGCATAGTTCCTTTGTATAAAGGCAAAGGGGATAAAAGAGAGTGCAAAAATTATAGGGGGATAAGTCTGTTGAGTGTACCTGGTAAAGTGTATGGTAGAGTTATAATTGAAAGAATTAAGAGTAAGACGGAGAATAGGATAGCAGATGAACAAGGAGGCTTTAGGAAAGGTAGGGGGTGTGTGGACCAGGTGTTTACAGTGAAACATATAAGTGAACAGTATTTAGATAAGGCTAAAGAGGTCTTTGTGGCATTTATGGATTTGGAAAAGGCGTATGACAGGGTGGATAGGGGGGCAATGTGGCAGATGTTGCAAGTGTATGGTGTAGGAGGTAGGTTACTGAAAGCAGTGAAGAGTTTTTACGAGGATAGTGAGGCTCAAGTTAGAGTATGTAGGAAAGAGGGAAATTTTTTCCCAGTAAAAGTAGGCCTTAGACAAGGATGTGTGATGTCACCGTGGTTGTTTAATATATTTATAGATGGGGTTGTAAGAGAAGTAAATGCGAGGGTCTTGGCAAGAGGCGTGGAGTTAAAAGATAAAGAATCACACACAAAGTGGGAGTTGTCACAGCTGCTCTTTGCTGATGACACTGTGCTCTTGGGAGATTCTGAAGAGAAGTTGCAGAGATTGGTGGATGAATTTGGTAGGGTGTGCAAAAGAAGAAAATTAAAGGTGAATACAGGAAAGAGTAAGGTTATGAGGATAACAAAAAGATTAGGTGATGAAAGATTGAATATCAGATTGGAGGGAGAGAGTATGGAGGAGGTGAACGTATTCAGATATTTGGGAGTGGACGTGTCAGCGGATGGGTCTATGAAAGATGAGGTGAATCATAGAATTGATGAGGGAAAAAGAGTGAGTGGTGCACTTAGGAGTCTGTGGAGACAAAGAACTTTGTCCTTGGAGGCAAAGAGGGGAATGTATGAGAGTATAGTTTTACCAACGCTCTTATATGGGTGTGAAGCGTGGGTGATGAATGTTGCAGCGAGGAGAAGGCTGGAGGCAGTGGAGATGTCATGTCTGAGGGCAATGTGTGGTGTGAATATAATGCAGAGAATTCGTAGTTTGGAAGTTAGGAGGAGGTGCGGGATTACCAAAACTGTTGTCCAGAGGGCTGAGGAAGGGTTGTTGAGGTGGTTCGGACATGTAGAGAGAATGGAGCGAAACAGAATGACTTCAAGAGTGTATCAGTCTGTAGTGGAAGGAAGGCGGGGTAGGGGTCGGCCTAGGAAGGGTTGGAGGGAGGGGGTAAAGGAGGTTTTGTGTGCGAGGGGCTTGGACTTCCAGCAGGCATGCGTGAGCGTGTTTGATAGGAGTGAATGGAGACAAATGGTTTTTAATACTTGACGTGCTGTTGGAGTGTGAGCAAAGTAACATTTATGAAGGGATTCAGGGAAACCGGCAGGCCGGACTTGAGTCCTGGAGATGGGAAGTACAGTGCCTGCACTCTGAAGGAGGGGTGTTAATGTTGCAGTTTAAAAACTGTAGTGTAAAGCACCCTTCTGGCAAGACAGTGATGGAGTGAATGATGGTGAAAGTTTTTCTTTTTCGGGCCACCCTGCCTTGGTGGGAATCGGCCGGTGTGATAATAAAATAAAATAAATAACAAAGAAACACTTTTCTTTCTTCTTTTTCAGGTCACCGGCCTCGGTGGGAGATGGCCCAAGTGTTAAAAAATATTTTAGATAATCATTTGTCATCTCTTATTTCTGAAGAGAACTTCTATAATTATCCACACAATGGAAACAAACATAAATGGAGCATAATGCAATCTTTTATTGACAACATTTCACCCACTGCATAGACATCACACTGTCATTAAAGATTGTGTTATACCAAATTTGTGCATGTTTCCAATGAAATACAGTACAGTGGACCCCCGGTTAACGATATTTTTTCACTCCATAAGTATGTTCAGGTGCCAGTACTGACCGAATTTATTCCCATAAGGAATATTGTGAAGTAGATTAGTCCATTTCAGACCCCCAAACATACACGTACAAACGCACTTACATAAATACACTTACATAATTGGTCGCATTCGGAGGTAATCGTTATGCGGGGGTCCACTGTATTTCTGTTGCTACAATAAATAACAAGTTTTTTTATAGTTAAAACCCAGGTACAGGTTCTGTAATTATTAATTCGTATGTGAAAAGTCAAGTTTGTTATAGGACAATTAAATTATTACATTCATGGGGGGAGTTTGATCCAAGGAAAGGGACAATAGGTCCAATTTCTTGGATTAAGAGCCCCTCAGCATCAAGGTGAGGGGTTTAGGACAAGTTTTTTTCTTCATTGGGTCACACTCCTAGTTGGAAAATAACAATTATGAAAAAATTATTAGTAGGATGAAGGGTTGCTTTAGTGTGATTAAACTTAGATTTTATGAGAGATGGAATCATTAATAGAATCACATGTGTCTGGCAATAGGCTTCTGTCTAAAATTTCCAAAGTATAGATGTACTTGCCATATTTTCCAGCATATAAGGCGCCCAACAGAAGTATCATAATGGTAAATCAATAATCATATTCAATGGCTAATTACCCTCTTAATTTATTTACTGACCTTGAGCATATAAGGTGCAGGGTTATTTTCAAAGATTTTTGAGGGGAAAAAAGGTGGGCCTTATATGCCAAAAAATACGGTATATTAATCACAACTAACTTGAATGGTTCGGGCATGTTAGCCTCATCCTCTGGTAACACTGGCAATCTCTTGTAATAGAACTCCCAGTCAAAGGAACCGCGACGTCCTTCATCCTGAGCACGGTACTCGAAAGTTTCAAAGTCAATCACATCGATGAAAGGACACACTGCTGTCTTATAATTCATGGCAATTGGTTCTGAAGAAATTTATACAATTAAAATAATAAATACAGTAAAGTTATCTTAGAGGACACTTAAATGAAAAAAAAAAAGCACTGCACAAGCCAAACTCTGTACTCCTACTCTCAGTCCTATTTTTATTAATTACAGCAAACATTCAATCGATTACATTATCCTACAACTAATCCACAAAGTGGAAATGAATCTTGGACATTATTTTGGTCCTACCTAGACTATTATTAAGTCGTGAGTAACTTGATAATGGTCCAGGATAGTTCAAAATGTCATCCAAGTTTCATCTCCAATTTGTAAGTTAGCTGTTACTTCATCCAGGCATAGTCAGTATTGTGACTTTTACTCATTAGTATTTTTATTAACAATGGAGTGAAATCCAATTACAGAATCTTTCATTTATATACATGTATTCTTAAAACAGACGTTAAACAGCCTACCTAAGAGTGGTGGTAGCCAGTTTGTTGTACATTCAGTGTGAGAATCAAGAAATATCAGAACATCTGCCGTTGCATGTTTTGCTCCTTCCAACCTGGCACGAATTAAGCCCCAACGAGACGGCAGGCGAACCACACGAGCAATGGGCAAGTGTTCGGCTAAATAGTCATCCAGTTTCTTACCTAGAAAATCTGTAAAGATGATTATTTCAACTGTTTTAAACTAACCAGGAAAAAGTAGTCCGAGTTATTCAATCTCTTTGCATATAGGTTAAATGCACTTAACCAAACCAAACTCAAAATATCTAAAATTTAAATATTCTGTTCAGAAATAAAAAATCTGTAATGTGCAAGAAAATGGCATCGGTGCTCCTTATCTTACGGTGGGTTCTTCGGAACATAACCCAATCATAAGTTGAAAATATTGTCAGTCGAATATGAATGACATGATAAATAACTAAATAACTACTGTCACTGAATAAGTAAATAAACAAATAACTATAACTAAATACCAGTATTGAAAAGTAAATATATGAATAAAAGTTTACCTTATCAATAAATGTAAACTACAGTACTGTATGATGGTGATATTTAAACTTTACAATGGTGCTATCACACTATTGTAAAGTCGAAATATCATAAGTCAAACATTTGTAAAGTAAGAAGCCTCATCAATACAAGGATGGGTTGTACAAAAATATTGTTGGTAGACTTCAGTAAATCTCTTAGAAGATGGCATGAAACAAACAATATAAATAAATATAATTAATACCAAGAACACAATTATACCTTTCGTGCTAGCATCATCAACGAGAATGATCTCCTTCAGCAGGTGTTTTGGTGAGCGGTTGTATGCTGAAAATGCAGTGCGAAGAAGAGTGCTCCAGTGCTCATTGTGGAAAGGCACCACGACTGCTGCAGTGGGAAGGTCCGCTATATACAGTTTCTTTTTACACCTAGTGGATCAAATTATTACTGTAATAATGCACTGTAGTACTTTTTTTCAGAGCAGTACTTTAAAAAATTTACTTGGGATATTTATACATAGAACATTTCGGTCCAACTTGGACCATTTACAAGTTGGACTGAAACATCATAATAAGCTTCTCTCTCCTATACCGGAAGTATACCTGGAGAGGGTTTCGGGGGTCAATGCCCCTGCAGCCCAATCTGTGACCAGGCAAATGTGTGGGTTATTTGTCTATTGTTCCAGTCAAGGTATTGTGCCTTTTTCTTCTTTGTGACATTAATAGCCTATAGCATGGACATGTAGTGACCCTTTTACCCACTATTACAAGTTAAATGCTTCCTCATCCCCGCTTCCCCATGAAACTTGAGAGATAATAATGGCATTAATGACTTTAAGTGGTATCTTGAAAATCATTAAAAAGATTTTGAGCTCGGTTACATATGATGTACGTGCAGCATAAAATGCAGGAGTAATTTAACTCCTGGAGTTCTCAGGGGTTGAGTTCCAGCTCTCAGGCCAACTACTTAAAATGACTGCCATGAATTAGGCTTACCACATTTGCATTCAAGCCTCTGTGTGGGGTCAGTTTCTATTAAGCTGTTGTCCAATTCATTTAACTTAACCCTTACTTACCAGTACATTTTGATTAAATATAAAAAATTCATCAGCAGTATTAAAAATTAAGCAAATTTTTAGTTAAGAAAAACTGCATCAATATCCTCAAACTATTTCAACCACTTGATATTTATTGTCAAACATTATTAAAAAAAACATTAATTTCAGCTCTACAAAGAACTTTCATTATATATTTTGACCTAAAAATAAAGGAGAGTTAGTAATACGCTTACTTTGGATGACGAATGTCTTTGAGCGAGCGGTTTAAAGCAATGTCATCAGACAGACGAGCGTTAAAGCCATTCACTTTGTAGAGAGCTTCTTTCTCCTTATCCAGCCCAGGGGAAAGAGAAGCAGCAATTCCATTTTCACCTGTTAGAGATGATTTATTACCAAGATATTCATGTGTCATCTGTTATAAAACAATTACTACATTGTACAGTAAGTACAGTGGTACCTCGGGATACAAACTTTTTTCGTTCCAGAAAGCTGCTCGAGTGCCGATACCAAACGAATTTGTTCCCATAAGGAATAACGTAAATTAGATTAGTCTGTTTCTGACCCCCAAAAGTATACTTACAAAAGCACTTACATAAATACACTTACATAACTGGCCGAGTTTTGAGCTGTTCGTATCCTGAGGTACCACTGTATATATGCTTTCTGCAAAATACTAAATAATTAGTTTAGTATAATAAGTGGTATGTTTGAATAGCACTTAAAGAGTGAAGGATCAGATTTTACGTCAATCCTTGTGATAAGTGATCCACACAAGTTTAGGTCTTTACATAAAAGAAGAAAAACTTTGGGTGTAATGCAAGTACATCATTATTTCCTGATACACAGAATGAAAGTCACAATATTGTGACTGGAACAAGTCACACTTACTGGTCGTCTACAAATTGGAAATGGAACTAGATTAAGGTCACAGTTGATGTAGCAAATCAGTGACAACTGAGAAACCCTTGTGTGCCTGTCTTTTGAGTTGATTTTCAGAAAACACTCCACTACAAAACTATTATTCTAACAATAGTTTTGAAAATACGATTTCATGAAATTATGATTTCAACAAAATGTGTAAAAACGTGACTTAACACTGAATACTAGTAAATCTTCAATGCTTGTTAAAATATTTTAAGTGGGAACTAGGAAGGTGAATGGGCAGACACCTGTGCCAGTTTGTAGTACTTCTTCCTTCAGGTACTTATAGTCATTGTAGTCCTTCTTCCTTACTCCATCTATCACTACCACACCTTCATCCTGTCATTCAAAACAAAATACAGTATATTAATAGAAATGACGTTCAATCATTGCTCCAGTTATACTTTTCAATTCATCACCTAAACATGTGCTACATGGAGATTCATGTGTAGAATACAATGGTGGAACCTTTATAATACAGTGGACCCCCGGTTAACGATATTTTTTTCATTCCAGAAGTATGTTCAGGTGCCAGTACTGACCGAATTTGTTCCCATAAGGAATATTGTGAAGCAGGTTAGTCCATTTCAGACCCCCAAACATACACGTACAAACGCACTTACATAAATACACTTACATAATTGGTCGCATTAGGAGGTGATCGTTAAGCGGGGGTCCACTGTACTAAATAATAAAGAGGAACAATACCATGACTGGAACAATACAAAAATAACCCCCACACACAGCCGAAAGAAACTTATGACAACATTTCAGTCTGACATGGACCATTAATTTGTCCAAGTCAGACTGAAACATCATCACGAGTTTCTTTCTCCTATGTGCGGGTTATTAGTGTATTTACAGTACTATCATCACATGCCTGCTCTTTCACACATGTAAACATTTAGTTGATTCTGGTGGATAGCCAAGGTCCCCCAACCTACCAAAGATTCATGAAGCATAGAAATAACCGTAATAAATTTAAATTGGGAAAATAGTTATATGGTACATAAACAATTAGTTCAACAGTCATCCCTAAATACATGCAGGTTTTTTAAGTCTCAAGAAATCCTCATTGTAGCCCAATATTTCTAATGAATGTTGAGTGTCAGTAATACTGGACCATACTTTAAAACTGATTTACAGATCTTTCAGTGAAAGCACAAATAATGAAAATCAGTGAATTCAGAGAACTGCAAATTTGTAAAAATTTCTATAATATGTACTACATATAAGCATTAGAGCAATAAGGGTTAGAAAAGCATCCACTCCTTTATTTTCATACAGGATCCATATGGCAGCATGCCAAATTATCATCCACGAGCTTCTTACCGATCCTATCTCTTCATCAGTACACTAATACAGTCTTTTCAATTGGTCAAAAATCCATTTTTTAATTTTGTTTTTACCACACCGGATGTTTCCCCACCAAGGTAGGGTTGCCAAGTTAGGTAAACACAGTCTCTATTACTCACTCAACAACTGTCTTGCAAGAAGTGCCTGGACATCTCACCTCAGATGACCTTGTGAACCACTGTCACTACCCATCCTTTTATCTTGGCTATAAATCGAGGATTATTATTGGACAAATTCTGTTGAGAATAAGGTCAACTTACTGCAAAGAATATGCAGTCGTGGTTATATAAAAAATAGTAAAAAGAGTGCAGTTGCTTGGAGTTCATAATTAGCAGAGTGTAAAAGTTCCACTCTGTCACTGTGTTAGAGAACATACAATGCTTGGATGATAGAAGTTCCACTCAAAAGTGTTTAAAATTCAGGTCTTTTCAGCCTCATTCATTTAAGTCAACCATAATTCAAATGCATAGACTACTGTACAACATACAGTTAAAGAAATCTGTATTCCAACTTGAATAATTACAATGATTTATGCTGGCTTAATGCAGGATATTTCAACAGTTCCTCAGGGGGATTTAAGAACATTGGACTCATAAACTTATAGTAACCTCTTCCAGATACATAAAAAGTGTTAGTAGTAGTAAGAATGAGGGCAGCATCTGTACTTATGTAAAATTTGCCTTAAAACATAAAAATATTTATAGGGCATTTTTACCAGCTCATGTATCTAATTCTCTCTTATTTCTTGAAATGCCCTGCATATAAGACTCGGCCGAGCATTTAAAAAAATTTGTGCATGTACTATAATACTACTACATTAATCTATGCTCTAAATAATGTCTTCTTAATTGATCATGTCTAGGATTCAGTCTCACTTTAAAGTTTTTATATAGGTGACTTAATTATATCCATGTTAGATAGCAACAGCCTCACCTCTCTTTTCACCATATTGTGTACAAGCTTGGGAGGTGCCATAATGATGATAACCAGAACCACAAGACCTGCCACAATTATCCTCTCGCGGTACCGTCCCCATATTCGATTCAGCCGCATCGTTACTGTTTTCACACACTCAGGTCATATAAAGTCTGCAAGAGATGAATTGGGGTGAAAAATCTATATAATTATGACCTGCAGGTATGAAACACCAATCATGTGTAATTAAGCAGAAAATTTATCAATGAGTAAGGCACATGTGCAAATCTTAGGTACTATATTGATGAAATGTTTTAGATATCAATAATGATACCTAAGTGTTGCACATGTCTTACTTAATTAGTCTATACTGTACAATATTTTATAATATGATGGAGATGTCTCCCTGAACTTATGCCCCATTCAAGATTACAGCTCAGTGGGGTTTTACACACAATTTATCTAGGTTTACCAAAAAATAATATAAGTTGTATCATCATGGCTGGAACAATTCAGTCAGCCCACAAATTGAAAATGACACTACCATCCATGACATTTTGGTCCATTCTAAACCATCATTTGCAATTTGATAATGATCCAAGATGGGGAAAAAAGTCTTTTAGGTTTATCCCTAATTTGTGGGCATGTTGTGACTTCACTGAAGATATCAGTTACAGGAAGGCCCCCATATATACAGCACCTTTCCGGTGTTCCATGTTTATATTGGCTTTAAATTGAGCCATTGTTCCTTATGTTCCACCTGCTGGTGATTGTCACCAAGGGGTGGAACAATGGCTCAATTGAAAGCCTACAAAAATGTGGAAGACCAAAAATAGATGCTGTATATGCATATCAGTCTCAGGTCACTGCCCCAAAGCAATAAAATAAATTTATATACCTAAATTAAGGGAAGCATAAGTGAAGATGATGTTACTTAAATCTTGTACTGTACTGGTGAGCAAAGAAACTAAGATAAACTACTGTAATATAAACCAATGTGTTAGCACAAAAAATGGTAAACTAAAAATGTTTATTTTGTAATATATAGTATTATTATAACTAAGTGCTAAACCCATAAGGGTCATACAGCACAGCTGTCACTTTATAGCTAAAACTTACTTATCACAGAGCAGATGGGGTTTGAACCATGGCCACTTGGCCAGCTGAGACCCATGTTAACCTCTCTATGGTATATAGAAATATACCTAGTTGGATGAATCTAATGTTATAACTAGCTGGTCCAGTAGTTAACACACTGGCCTGTGAGTTTTAGCACTCACTTGCCATGAGTTCAACTCCCACCCATTCTGTAATTTGTTTACAAACATCTTATTACAATAAGCAATGCTGTCGTCTCACACACTGAATGTCTGTGGTTCAATCCCCAGCATGGGTGGAAATGTTGGGCATGTTTCCTTACACCTGCTGTCCCTGTTCGCCTAGCAGTAAGTAGGCACCTGGGTGTTAGTGGACTGGTGTGGGGTGGCATCCTGGGGGACACGATTGAAAAACCCCAATGGAAATAAGACACAGTCCTCGATGACGCACTGACTTTCCTGGGTTATCCTGAGTGGCTAACCCTTTGGGTTAAAAATCCGAACAAAATCTTATTTCTTACTGAGTCGGCTTAAAAAGTAACAATCATTTCGCCAACAAAGTCGAGCATAAATTAGTTACATGTAAAGTAAGAGGACACAAGTGAAACTAATGTGACACTTTTATTGTGGCAACGTTTCGCTCTCCAGGAGCTTTGTCAAGCCGTAATGGCTTAACAAAGCTCCTGGAGAGCGAAACGTTGCCACAATAAAAATGCCACATTAGTTGCACTTGTGTCCTTTTACTTTACATATTGTCGGTAATTCTACCAACATTATTACATAAATTAGTTATCCTGTGGCGGCAAAAATCATTAACAATATAGCAAATTAACATATATCTTTAATGTTAAATAAATACAAATTAAAAACAGCTTGATCTTAGACATAAAGGATAGGACAGTATTATTATTATAAGCAAAACTAAGCGCTAAACCAGGAGGTAGGACTATAGATTAAGATATCATAGTAGGTGGCCCGGTGGCCTGGTGGCTAAAGCTCCCGCTTCACACACGGAGGGCCCGGGTTCGATTCCCGGCGGGTGGAAACATTTCGACACGTTTCCTTACACCTGTTGTCCTGTTCACCTAGCAGCAAATAGGTACCTGGGTGTTAGTCGACTGGTGTGGGTCGCATCCTGGGGGACAAGATTAAGGACCCCAATGGAAATAAGTTAGACAGTCCTCGATGACGCACTGACTTTCTTGGGTTATCCTGGGTGGCTAACCCTCCGGGGTTAAAAATCCGAACGAAATCTTATCTTATCTTAATAGTGCTAATAGTAATAATTTATTTTTACAATGGTTTTTATAAAGGTAAATAACATTTGGGTGTACATGCAGAAAATTATTATAATAAAAAAGAAGCGCTAAACCACAAGGGCTATAGAGCATACATGCAGAAAAACCCTATATATCCAGAGCCAACAATATAAATTATGAAAATTGTAGTTGAGTTATATTAATCAGGTGGTTATATTATCCCAGGGTAAAATAAAAGTTAATTCTCATTAATATATCCAACATTCCATAAGAAAAAAATCTTTAGTGATTATATACAATTATTTTTCCCTGAGTCTTGAGGACACATAGATGTTATAGACGGTATATAATTTTGTTTTAAAATACGATAACCCAAAAGTCAAATAGTGTGACTTTTAAAGTGAATTTTATTTCCATTATTATTATAAAGAAAGCCCTAAACCACAAGGGTTACACAGCTAAATTTCCGTTGGGGTCCCCGAGGTTAAATCTTCCTGTATCACTATACAATTATGTGGTTAATGCAAGCGTTGTATAAATAGATAATACTGTCTATAAAGTCATTCTTAATAAACCTTAATAAAGCTTATTTTAAAAAATGCAAAAAAGAAATCACGTTGATTCCTCAAAAACTAAGAAATTAGATAGAATGGCTAAATATAAAGGTAAAATAAAATCAAAGCCCTAACAGGTTAAAATATATGTTATAAGTAACGTCTTATGAGAGTGAAATATAATACAGATTCTTTTTAAGTTAAAAAAAATGAAAAATAATAAGGAATACTGTTTTGTTTTTGTTGTTGTTGGGTTGAAAGATTAAGACGGTCTTAGGACCGCAGGTTGTTGTTGCTGGTTGTAAGGGCGATGACGGCTCGTACTCTCTTAGGAAGTTACAATGTTAGAATGTTTATTTAGATATTTAACACTTTTTTTATATTATTACGGCTGTATAGCCCTTGTGGCTTAGCGCTTCTTTTTTATTATACTAATAATAATATATTATTACGGTTTTTTACGTAGTAATATGCGTGTAAATTACATAGATTAGCTCAAAAAAATTAAAGGGACTTACTTTCACTAGGGTCATAGAGGTCCCAGAAGGGTAGTAAGTTCGTTTAATAATAATAATAATAATAATAATAATAATAATAATAATAATAATAATATAATTATTATTATTATTATTATTATTATTATTATTATTATTATTATTAATAGTCTTTATTTACTAAAAGTACATGTACAAAGTATACAGACCATAGCTAACATCAATGTTATGCAGAACATTTCTGGCAAATTAGGTCAATTTTGTCCCAGGATGCGACCCACACCAGTCCACTAACACCCAGGTACCTATTTTACTGACAGGTGAACATGGACAGCAGGTGTCTTAAGGAAACACGTCCTAATGTTTCCACCCGTACCGGGGATCGACCCCAAGACCTCAGTGTGTGAGCTGAACGCGTAACAAATCGAGCTACGGGTACAGGTACACATAAATACAGTTACACAAATTATCATACATAGTAAAATGTGTGTAAATTACCTAAGATAACAAAAAAAAGTCAGACAAAATGACTTATTTCTATTGGGTGCTTAAAAAATCGCTCCTGGGTGGGTTAATGTTTATATGTCCACTTAGTGCCTAGCCTGCCCAGCCTGCCCAACATGCCCGTGGCACGGACAACGAAACACGTAGCACGCAGAAAATGGACATGAATGTCTGGGGGCGAAATCAAAGCCGCCGAGGACTGGAACTGTAATATGGTGAATTTCTTAGTTAAGGTAAATCCTGGCTGAGTCTGGTACAGCCAGACCAAAACCTTGAACAGTAAAGTATAGAATAGGAAGTGAAGTGTTCAACGGATTATTAATTATATTTATATTATTGGCCAGTCCCTGACGAGGATGCCTGGTCAAGGACCGGGCCGCGGGGTCGATGCTAGTCCCAGGGATCAATAACAGGTATATTAAGTACATCAAGTGGGGAGATCTGGTTGTCAATGGATACATTATGAAAACACTGGGAACATTTGATTGATCGGGCAGTGACTGGCATAAAATTCCGCCGGGTACAGCAGGCTTCCAGCAGTATACATGTGGACCATGATTGTATTCTGATTGTCAGCCTGGAGGGTTAGTAACCCAGGATCATGCAGTGAAGCCACTGTCTGGCTTACTTCCACCGGGGTTTTTTAATAATCCTCTCCCCAGGATGCGACCCACGAGAGTTGGCCAACACCCGGGTACCTACTTACTGCTAGGTGAACAGGGACAGCAAGTGTAAGGAAATAATGCAAAATTTCCACTCGTCCGGGGATCGAACCCCGAATCCTTAATCGGGAGCTTTTCTCAATTCATCAATATGTTAGTGAACTCACTTTTTTTTTTTTGTAATAAAAGAGAAAAAAAGGCTGGGAAGGATCTGTCCAAGAGATTACATAGAGAATTCGGCTGCCGGCAGGTCATGACTTAATGCAGTAGCAGATGTAGTCACAAGTGGGTGGGGCCCACTAGTGAAAGTATATCAGGTCCATAAGGTGGGCCACATACCATACCACGGGCGGGATTTGAACCCGCGGTCAGAGAATCTCAAAACTCCAGACCGTCGCGTTAGCCACTGGACCAGCTAGCCACAATAAGATTCGTCCAACTAGGTATATTTCTACACCATAGGAAGGTTAGCATAGGCACCACTGTGACCACAAATGCAAGTTTTCACAGACGAATCTCCAACTAGCGTGGCCGTGACGAACTCTAGCTCAAGTCCCTTCACTGCCGTCAACATGACTCACGAAATCGTAATGACACGATTGCAAACAAGCCATACCACGGGCGAGATTTGAACCCGCGGTCAGAGAATCTCAAAACTCCAAACCGTCGCGTTAGCCACTGGACCAATCTTGGACGAATCTTATTGTGGCTAGCTGGTCCAGTGGCTAACGCGACGGTCTGGAGTTTTGAGACTCACCGCGGGTTCAAATCCCGCCCGTGGTATGGTTTGTTTGCAATCGTATCATTACGATTTCGTGAGTCATGTGGGCCACAGATCCGGCAGGTGAGTTACACAGACATCCTTTAACGCCCAGTGTAACAAAGAGAGGCTACCTGATAGTGGCGTAAATATGCTTATGTTATGGGTCAGTAACCCCCAGCCAGGTAACACTGAGTTTATCTCTGCCTCACTCACATTCTTTATGCTGATCCTGTCGCTTTCTTGTTCACCTTGAACACTCTTTACCTTTTACCTGCTGGACCACCGCTACCTGGCCCTATACCCCCCCCCCTCCTACCACTACTCTCCTCTCTCTTCCTCCTGCTGATACTGCTGTTCCTCTTCCTCTTCCTCCCATTCCTCCTTATCCTCCTCCTCCTCCTCCTCCTCCTCCTTGTGAGGAACAACAATACCTGGCCCATAATTCACTTAGTGAAGAACAACAATCTGTCCCACAATTCATTCCCTTACCGAGGACAACACTACCTGTCCCACAATTCATTCCCTTACCGAGGACAACACTACCTGTCCCACAATTCATTCCCTTACCGAGGACAACACTACCTGTCCCACAATTCATTCCCTTACCGAGGACAACACTACCTGTCCCACAATTCATTCCCTTACCGAGGACAACACTACCTGTCCCACAATTCACAAGATCATTACTAAGCTTCACACTACGCTGTATAATAACACACTGAAGTTTTTACACTTCAGAAAGCAAGGCAGAGAAGACAAAACTGGTTCATAACATGTTAAGAATTATAATTATTTTGAACACCTTAAATCTGTGAAGCTTTGCTCTAAGTACGTCATTATGATCTGGGGGGGGGGGGCTTCAGCACAGTTTCCAAGAAAAAAACAATTGTTTTGAAGATTTCTGCATCACACCAGGAGCTGTGACTCGACCCCTGCAATCACAATTAGGTAAGTACACACACACACACACACACACACACACACACACACACACACACAGATAGAGCTCATGGGGCAGGGAGAGAGAGGACCTAGTAGCAATCAGCGAAGAGGCGGGGCCAGGAGCTGTGACTCGACCCCTGCAACCACAAATAGGTGAGTACAAATAGGTGAGTACAGAGGGCCCAGTAGCAACCGGTGAAGAGGCGGGGCCAGGAGCTAAGACTCGACCCCTGCAACAACAAATAGGTGAGTACACACACACACACACACACACACACACACACACACACGCACACACACAGGATGTTCCAGAGATGGGACACAGAAACAAGGGGTCACAATTGGAAGTTGAAGACTCCTATGAGTCAAAGGGATGTTAGGAAGTATTTCTTCAGTCATAGAGTTGTCAGGCAGTGGAATAGCCTAGAAAGTGAAGTAGTGGACTCAGGAACCATACATAGTTTTAAGGCAAGGTATGATAAAGCTCATGGAGCAGGAAGAGAGAGGACCTAGTAGCAACCAGTGAAGAGGCGGGGCCAGGAGCTATGACTAGACCCTTGCAACCACAAATAGATGAATACACATTAGTTTTTCTAGCAGCAACACCAGGTTATGCACACATGTTTGAAAACAAGTGTAAATAACACGTGTTAAGACAGAACATGTGTTAAGACAGAACTCACAAATACACAAAGAGAAAACTCAACTTACCTGTATATTTCTATCTTTTATTTTCTTCTATAAGTCAATTGCTATATTTTATACTCACTTGTATATGTTAAATTCCAATATAATTTTACAGGGGAAAATCTCGTACAGTTTAATATATACATGTACTCAGAGACAGGAATGAGGAAAGGTGTATAATTTAAAAAATATAATTGTATACATGCTTGGATACAGTCACTGGGAACGCGGTGGCTATGTCATCTGTTGCCACCTGGTCAATGAAATTCAACAATAACATCTGCGCCACACACCTGCGCCAGACACCTGCACCACACACCTGCGCCACCTTCACAGGCTACCAAACACTCGTTCATGGGGGTATAGGAAGGGGAGAATACACTGATGTGTTGGTACACTTCCACATGTGTTTGTCTGTCAATAATCTCTCTCTCTCTCTCTCTCTCTCTCTCTCTCTCTCTCTCTCTCTCTCTCTCTCTCTCTCTCTCTCTCTCTCTCTCTCTCTCTCTCATAGAGTTGTCAAGAAGCGGAACAATCTGGAGAATGGTGGAGGCAGGAGCCATACATAGCTTTAAGAAGAGGTACGATAAAGCTCTTGGAGCAGGGAGAGTGGACCTAGTAGCAGTCAGCGAAGGGGCGGGGCCAGGAGCTGTGACTAGACCCCTGAAACCACAAATAGGTGAGTACAATCAGGTGCACTTACACACACACACACACACACACACACACACACACACACACACACACACACCATTCATCATCATTCATGAAATATCTATCATGCTAGAAGAGTGGTCGTTCCCTACAAACAGTCGTGACCACAAATTCCACCATTGTTTTAAACCAAACGCAAGACATCACAGCCCCGTAATTCAAGACTCCTAAACATTTCACAGGAGACCTAGACCATTGAAGCAATATGACTGGAGGCACGGGTACGAAAACTGCATCATACTTCCATTAAAAAAACTGCCAGCATGCAATCATCAACCTCCATCCATGGTCAGAGTTGGGTTTCAGTAAGACAGTTGACAGTCTCACACAGTAGACTGCAAGGGCCGTTGATCGCGATCTACCAGTTGATGGCAGAGCAAGTTTAATAGATGGTTGGACGACCACTTACTAACACGGGTTACAAAGAGTTGGAAGACGTGGGTCAGTGGGCCACAAGCAGCAACAGCCTGGTTGACCAGGCAAGCACTTGACTAGCCTGGCCCAAGGCCGGGCTCTGGGACAGAAAACCTCTCGCAATATCAAGGTATATAGTTCCTAGATACAGACTTCTATTGGAAAAAAAGTAGATCCCTCTCACCACTTCTCTATAAAGACAACAGTAATACGAGGGGAATACTTAATGGTTATAATGATAGACATAATTTTTATTGGGATGGACTGGTAAGCCAGTGGAAGGCCTCGGTCAGATAACCAAAAGCTCCAGCTACGGGCCATCATATAACTAAGATCCGCATCAGGAAACAGTTATTCTGTTTCCTGACACACCTTACCTAACCTAAGTAAACGTAGGAAACAAGATAGAGAAGTTGTATACATTATTTCCAGGTTTTTAGCTTCTTAACGATTGTAACAATAAAATAGCTATCTTAGGAAATTCCTGAAAGTAGTATTAAAATCAGAACAGTTTCTCCAATTTAGAGGACCTGAAGGAAAATATGAACTGGACGTGTCATCACTGCCAACTAACAACTCACACTTACAAGATCTGTTATCTAATCAACAAGCAAAATAACCGAGCAGGAAACTATGCTGAACAGGACAAGTATAAATAACGTAAGTCCTGAGGTTATATTTGAACTTTGTATCTCTTTGGTTGACGAACTTGATCCCATATATCAGAAAACTTTCTAACGAAGATAGGCTGAAGGTACTCAACCCGCACTCTGGAAAGGCGTAGAATTAGGGGGAAAATATGACTGAAGAGTACAACTGGAAAATAGGAACAAATGAAGGAATATAACAAAGATAGAATTCGAAGTAATAAACTTAAGTTAGATTAGTTTATTTAGAAAGGACACATGGAAATACTGGTTTAGCAAAAAAAGAGTTGTGGATGAGTGGAAAAAACTCCAAAGTAGTGTTATTGTACAACTTTAGGTAGCTTATATTTTTTTTTTATTAAGCGCTAAACCCATGTGGGTCATTCAGCGTCTGCTGAGCGTGGTACAGACGCCCTTCCTATTCGTACTCACCCGTTTTTGTTAATTTTATTTTTATTATCATATGGATAAAGGAAGAGGCTTCCTGAACATATTAATATTATAGATGGACGGTATAGAAGTGTGGGTGTAAACTGAACCTATCTAGCATAGGCAATAGGACAACCCAACACTCGATGAATATGACGCACACCTGAGATCAACTTTTAAGAAGGCACTGAACCTGTCACTAGAGGGTGCGCCGAATAAAGGTTACGTACTCTTTGCATGCCACATCAGGCAACCCTCCCAGTGCGACTGGGAGGTATAGGGGTGCGTAAAGCAACGCATGTTGCTTTAACTGCTTTTCTGTCTTCGTGTTTGGCTTCCAGTGCATTAGTCAAGAAGATAGTTCCCGAACGCTTGAGAGACGTGGTAGGAGCTCAAGACCCCAGGTTTACTGAAGCAGCGATTCGGTGGGACACCCTTACAGACTCCTCCAGTAGACCAGCTCCTTCCAAAGAGCACAAACAGTCCCACTGGGACAAACCGATCATGGAAAAAATCGCCAACACAATGCTCTCCAATGCTTCAGGAAAGGACAAAGCTCGTCTCCTGGCAGTGAAGGCACCACACTCAGGAGATTTCCTGTTAGCTGTTCCCAATTCCTCCCTGGGCACCCGTCTCGATCCACAGGCCATTCGGATTGGTGTTGCTCTTCGCCTAGCCGCCCCCGTCCTCACCGAACATAGGTGTATTTGCGGCAGGGCGACAGCTGATCATTTCGGACTTCATGGTCTCGTGTGTCACACAGCAGAAGGGAAGTATGCCAGACATGAGGAGGTTAACAACATCATAAAGAGAAGCCTCGCCACAGCCCGTTGCCCAGCTCAACGGGAACCCCAAGTACAGAGGTCTGATGGAAGTCAAAAGCGTCCTGATGGAGCCACTATGCTACCCTGGAAGGATGGAAAGCAGATTGCCTGGGACTACACCTGTGCTGCCACATTGGCAGACACCTACTTGCCATACTCCGTAGTGGAAGGGGGTGGAGCTGCCAGCCACAGGGAGACCCAGAAGATCCGAAAATATGAAGACCTTCCCCCTTGCTATAACTTCATTCCAATAGGGTCGGAGACCCTTGGAGCATGGGGCAAGTGTGCTCTAAAGTTCCTCAAAGAGCTGGGTGAAAAGCTCATCATAGAAACCAAGGACCACAGGGCGACCAGCTTCCTCTTTCAGAGACTGTGTTGCGATCCAGAGAGGAAATGCCTGCAGCATTCTGGGCATGCAGCCCACCGCAGGGGAGCTGGACGAAGTATTCGAGATGTAGCTCTGAGTTACCTATGTTGTTTTACTTTCCGTTGTATTTTTGTGAATGTTTGGCCAATGTATTTTGTCTTTAAATAAAACGTACTTGAAATATAGGGGGTGGTAGGAGAAAATTCTCAAACAGCTTCAGGGAGAACCTTGAGTTTTCCCTGAAGCAAGTTTATTCTTTTCTCTGAGGATGAGGGTCTCTAGGACAGTTCTAGAGGTGGTACGTCCCTATATTATATATATATATATATATATATATATATATATATATATATATATATATATATATATATATATATGCATGCTGTGCTGGACCTCTTCAACAACATACAGGTGAGTACATATATAGTGTACACTGCTGTTGTGTGTAGAGCTATACTGCATGTAATTTTAGCCTGTTCATCATGTAGTAGAGAGTGTCCATGAGAGAACACCCCCCTAGTGCTGCTGGTCCACGCACATGAAAGCCTATTCTGGGCTCAGAAATTGATTAACCCGGCCAGTTGTTGCTATTCCCAAGAGTGTTGCCAGGTGATGTAAGTAGCCTCGTGCTTGTGCATATAACGAACGTAATGATTGCAACGTTCAAAGCGAATGGCAGCGTATGTCCTCCCTGCCAGACTCTAAGTTATTTATTTGGGCCTTGAGTACATAAAATACACATTTTTTTAAGGATAGTGAGAGGAAATTATTTAGATTTAACCCAGGGTAACCCAGTGAAGTCAAACAGGAGAGGGTTCCGGGGGTCAACGCCCCCGCGGCCCGGTCTGTGACCAGGCTTCATGGTGGATCAGGGCCTGATCAACCAGGCTGTTACTGTTGGCCACACGCAACCCGACGTACGAAAAACAGCCCGGCTGGTCAGGTACTGACTTCAGGTGTTTGTCCAGCGCCTTCTTGAAGATTGCTAGGTTAATCCCCCTTATGTATGCTGGGAGGCAGTTGAACAGTCTCGGGCCCCTGACACTTATTGTGTTGTCTCTTAACGTGCTAGTGACACTCCTGCTTTTCATTGCTAGGATGTTGCATCGTCTGACAAGTCTTTTGCTTTCGTAGAGAGTGATTTTCGTGTGCAAGTTTGATACTAATCCCTCTAAGATTTTCCAGGTGTATATAATCATGTATCTCTCCCTCCTGCGTTCCAGGGAGTACAGGTTCAGGAACTTCAAGCGCTCCCAGTAACTGAGGTGTTTTATCTCCGTTATGCTCGCCGTGAAGGTTCTCTGTACATTTTCTAGGTCAGCAATTTCACCTGCCTTGAAAGGTGCTGTTAGTGTGCAGCAATATTCCAGCCTAGATAGAACAAGCGACCTGAAGAATGTCGGCATGGGCTTGGCATCCCTAGTTTTGAAGGTTCTCATTATCCATCCTGTCATTTTTCTAGCAGATGCGATTGATACAATGTTGTGGTCTTTGAAAGTGAGATCCTCTGACATTATCACTCCCAGGTCTTTTACATTAGTTTTTCGCTCTATTGTGTGGTTGGAATTTGTTGTATAATCTAATAGCTTTAATTTCTTCACGTTTTCCATATCAGAGTAATTAAAATTTTTCATCATTGAATTTCACATGATTTTCTGCGCGCCATTTGATGTCTGCCTGGAGTCTTGCAGTGTATTCAATGGAAGACACTGTCATGCAGTTGCGAGTGTCATCTGCAAAGGAAGACACGGTGCTGTGGCTTACATCCCTGTCTGTCAGATATGAGGATGAGGAACAGGATGGGAGCGAGTACTGTGCCTTGTGGAACAGAGCTTTTCACAGTAGCTGCTCTTTGTGTTCTATTGTTAAGAAATTATAGATCCATCAACCATCTTTTCTTGTTATTCCTTTATCACGCATTTCGTGCGCTATTACACCATGGTCACACTTCTCAAAGGCTTTTGCAAAGTCTGTGTATACTACATCTGCATTTTGTTTGTCTTATAGAGCTTCCAGGACTTTGTCATAGTGGTCCAGTAGTTGGGACAGGCAGGAGCGACCTGCTCTAAACCCATGTTGCCCTGGGTTGTATAAATGATAGGTATCTATATGAGTGGCGATCTTGCTTCAAAGATTTTTATGATATAGTATGTTTAGTGCTATCGGTCTGTAGTTCTTTGCTATTGCTTTACTGCCACCTTCGTGGAGTGAGGCTATGTCTGTTGTTTTTAGCAGCTGTGGGACGACCCCTGTGTCCATCCTCCTCCTTCATAGGATGCTAGATCACATGATGGGGGTTTCTTGCAGTTCTTGATGGTCTTGAACTGATTTGTACTAAGACTGACCTTGACATCGTCAGGTGCCCTACTGCTCTATACTAAGACTGATCTTGATATCGTCAGGTACCCTACTGCTCTATACTAAGATTGATCTTGACATCGTCAGGTAACCTACTGCTCTATACTAAGACTAATCTTGACATCGTCAGGTAACCTACTGCTCTATACTAAGATTGATCTTGACATCGTCAGGTAACCTACTGCTCTATACTAAGATTGATCTTGACATCGTCAGGTAACCTACTGCTCTATACTAAGACTGATCTTGATATCGTCAGGTAACCTACTGCTCTCCGTTATCACTGTATAACAGACGCTCGTGACGTGGTCACCTTCTGTAGGTACCACGAAACTGCATTCGCTTCTTCCACTGCAGTATTGGTTATGGTTCTTACAAAATTTTCAGCAAGATATTGTGGAATCTGGTTGTCAGCAACTTCGTATACATGGTTGAGTCTCAGCTGCTAAACTGAATATACCACTTTTAGCATTTTCAGTGTTCGTAGTTCATTTTGGCTCGCTTGTTCTCTTGGTCCCAAACCCGGGAGAAATTTCACCGTGCTATTTTCAGTGATATATAACGTTTTTTTTTGTTTGGTTGGGAGGGGTTAGACCAGAGCATCATGATGAACTGGACTGAAAAAATCGTGTTATTAAAATTTCGTGAGTCATGAACAGCAGTGCTGGGCGTGTTTCCTTACACCTGGGTGTTAGTCGGCTGGTGTGGGTCGCATCCTGGGGGACAACACCAAAGGATCCCAATGAAAAAGACAAGAGTCCCCGATGACGCACTGACTGTCTTGGATTATCCTGGGTGACTAACCCCCCGCCCCCCCGGATTAAAAATCCGAACAAATCTTATGTTTACAGGCTCTGGCGTGACTACAGAAGAACTTCAGCTATTCATTCGTTTTTGTTACTGAGTTAATTAAACTTTTTCACCCAGATGCCAGTGTAATGTCGCTAAGTATACGTAAATATAAATTAAATTACTGTAGCCTCAGAAAGAACTTCCATAGATTCAAGAAGCCTAGACCTTTTTTTCTAATAAACCCGAAAGATTACTAACCCCCAAAAATATTTTTTTTATTATTAATGAGGCTACTGAGGTGAATTAAAGACGCAGAAATACAAAATATACCTGGAGAGAGTTCTGGGGGTCAACGCCCCCGTGGCCCGGTCTGTTACAGGGCCTCATGGTGGAGCAGGGCCTGATCAACCAGGCTATTACTGCTAGCTGCACGTAATAGCGAAATAGAATTAGTAACGAACGATACATGGATACGGACGAATAAGTAACAGAGAATAATTCGTGAATGATAGTGAAAATAGAGATAACAGAGATAAGGAACATAGTAGAGATTGTAACAATGGAACAATATGGTAGAGATTGTAACAGTGGGACAACATAGTACAGATCGTAGTAGAACAACATAAGAGATAGCAGTAGTAGTAGTACAGCAGAAATCGTAATAGTGGTACAACATAGAAGAGAATTGTAGCAGCCTCCTGGATGTAACTGTCTCAAGTAACTGTAGCTATACCACAAATGATCCATGTTACTCCCACGTCTGTGCTTTCAGATTTATATGTTAGCAGTCTAGTGCAGAGCTGTGTATATGGTTGGTTAGCTTTAATGCCTGTCCCTGCACATGAGTCATATTTTATATAAATATGGAGAGATACCACCTCTAGATCTGGACTGGGGACCCTCAACCTCGGATTATTATTATTATTATAATCAAGGGGGAAGCGCTAAACCCGTAGGATTATACAGCGCCCAGGGGAGGGGGGATGTGGAAGGCATTCAGGCTTAATTCGGGGAACTGGAGCACAGATCCAATTCCCTAAATCAAGAGCCCCTCACCAACATCAAGGAACCTTCCATGAGGGGCCTCAACCTCGGAGAAGAGAATAAACTTACTTCAGGGAAAACTCAAGATTCCTCCCGGAACTGTTTGAATATTTTCTTCTCTTACCACCCCGTATATTCTGTGTGATCTTTATTTATAAATAAAATACATTAACAAAGATACAATGGCAAGGAGAACAACATAAATGACATCTCAGAGACTGCTTCATCCAGCTCCCCGGTGGTGGGAGGTGTGCCCAGAATGCTGCAGGCATTTTCCCTCTGGATCGCTCTGAAAGAGGAAACTGTCCTGTCTTGGGTCTTTGGTTTCTTTACTAAGTTTTCACTTATTTTTTTCAGGAATTTTAAGAGCACACTTGCCCCATGCTCCCACCCCTCCGACCTTACTGGGACGAAGTTATAACAAGATGGCAGCCCTCCGTATTTGCTGATTTTCTGGGCCTCCGTGAAACTGATGGCCCCACCCCCTTCAGCCTCAGGGTATGGCAGGTAAGTGTCAGACAATGTAGGGGCACAGGTGTAGCCCCATGCAATCTGCTTCCCATCCTTCTAGGGTAGCACAGTGACTCCTGGATGATTTTGACTTCCATCAAACCTTCTCTTGATGATACTGACTTCCTTATATCTAGCATACTTCCCTGCTGATGTATGACAGAAGAGACCATGTCGTTCAAATTAATCAGCTGACGCCCTGCCGCAAATGCACTTACGTTCGGCGAGTATGGGGGCGGCTAGGCCAGAGAGCTACACCAATCCAAATAGCCTGTAAGTCGAGTCGAATGCCCAAGGAGGAATTGGGAACAACTAAAAGGAAATCTGAATGTGGTACCTTCACCGCTAGGAGACAAGCTTTGTCCTCTCCTGAAGCGTTGTTGAGCACTCTGTTGGCGATTCTTTTTCATGATTAGTTTGTCCCAGTAACAACTAGAAGGCTGGAGGCAGTGGAGATGTGTCTGAGGGCAATGTGCGGTTTGAATAGACTCTTAATGCAAACAATCAGTAGCTTGGAGATTAGGAGGTGCGGGGGTTTCTATACAAAATATTATCCAGAGGGCAGAGGAAGGGTTATTGAGGTGGTTTGGACATTTAGAGAATGAAACAAAATAGCATAACTTGAAGGGCATATAAATCTGTAGTGAAAGGAAGGTGGGGTAGGGGTCGTCCTAGGAAAGTTAGAGGGAGGGGGTAAAGAAGGTTTTGTGTGCAAGGGGCTTGCGCGAGCGTGTTGTATAAGAGCGAGTGCAGATGACTGGCTTTTATGACTTTATGTGTTGTTGGAGTGTGAGCAAAGTAACATTTATGAAAAGATTCAGGGAAAACCGGTTAGCCGGTTTGAGTCCTGGAGATGGGAAGTACAGTATCTGCACTCTGAAGGAGGGGTGTTGATATGTTGCAGTTTTTTAACTATAGTGTAGGTGCGCCTCTAGCAAGAGAGTGATGGAGTGAATGATGATGAAGGTGTTTCTTCTTCGGGTCACCCTGCCTCGGTGGGAAACGGCCGATGTGTGTGTATATATATATATATATATATATATATATTATATCAACACCCCTCCTTCAGAGTGCAGATACTGTACTTCCCATCTCCAGGACTCAAACCCGGCTAACCGGTTTTCCCTGAATCTTTTCATAAATGTTATTTTGCTCACACTCCAACAACACATAGTCATAAAAGCCAGTCATCTGCACTCGCTCTTATACAACACGCTCGCGCAAGCCCCTTGCACACAAAACCTTCTTTACCCCCTCCCTCTAACCTTTCCTAGGACGACCCCTACCCAACCTGCGTGGATGTAGTGCGGATGACGAGAAACAGATGATTGCTGATGTTATGAATGAAAAGAAGTTGGATGTCCTGGCCCTAAGCGAAACAAAGCTGAAGGGGGTAGGGGAGTTTCGGTGGGGGGAAATGGGATTAAATCTGGAGTATCTGAGAGAGTTAGAGCAAAGGAAGGGGTAGCAGTAATGTTGAAGGATCAGTTATGGAAGGAGAAAAGAGAACATTATTATGCATACATGCATAATAAGCATGTGTGCACCTGGAGAAGAGGAATGTAGAGGAGAGATTTTGGGAGATGTTAAGTGAATGTATAGGAACCTTTGAACCAAGTGAGAGAGTAATCGTGGTAGGGGACCTGAATGCTAAAGTAAGAAACTTTTAGAGAGGGTGTGGTAGGTAAGTTTGGGGTGCCAGGTGTAAATGATAATGGGAGCCCTTTGATTGAACTTTGTATAGAAAGGGGCTTAGTTATAGGTAATACATATTTTAAGAAAAAGAGGATAAGTAATTATGCAAGATATGATGTAGGGCGAAATGACGGTAGTTTGTTGGATTATGTATTGGTAGATAAAAGACTGTTGAGTAGACTTCAGGATGTATATGTTTATAGAGGGGCCACAGATATATCAGATCACTTTTTAGTTGTAGCTACACTGAGAGTAAAAGGTAGATGGGATACAAGGAGAATAGAAGCATCAAAGAAGAGAGAGGTGAAGGTTTATAAACTAAAAGAGGAGGCAGTTAGGGTAACTTATAAACAGCTATTGGAGGATAGATGAGCTAATGAGAGCATAGGCAATGAGGTCGAAGAGGTACGGGGTAGGTTTAAAAATGTAGTGTTAGAGTGTTCAGCAGAAGTTTGTGGTTACAGGAAAGTGGGTGCGGGAGGGAAGAGGAGCGACTGGTGGAATGATGATGTAAAGAGAATAGTAAGGGAGAAAAAGTTAGCATATGAGAAGTTTTTACAAAGTAGAAGTGATGCAAGGAGGGAAGAGTATATGGAGAAAAAGAGAGAGGTTAAGAGAGTGGTGAAGCAATGTAAAAAGAGAGCAAATGAGAGAGTGGGTGGGATGTTATCAACAAATTTTCTTGAAAATAAGAAAAAGTTTTGGAGTGAGATTAACAAGTTAAGGAAGCCTAGAGAACAAATGGATTTGTCAGTTAAAAATAGGAGAGGAGAGTTATTAAATGGAGAGTTATATGTATTGGGAAGATGGAAGGAGTATTTTGAGGAATTGTTAAATGTTGATGAAGATAGGGAAGCTGTGATTTCATGTATAGGGCAAAGAGGAATAACATCTTGTAGGAGTGAGGAAGAGCCAGTTGTGAGTGTGGGGGAAGTTCGTGAGGCAGTAGGTAAAATGAAAGGGGGGTAAGACAGCCGGGATTGATGGGATAAAGATAGAAATGTTAAAAGTAGGTGGGGATATAGTTTTGGAGTGGTTGGTGCAATTATTTAATAAATGTATGGAAGAGGGTAAGGTACCTAGGGATTGGCAGAGAGCATGCATAGTTCCTTTGTATAAAGGCAAAGGGGACAAAAGAGAGTGCAAAAATTATAGGGGGATAAGTCTGTTGAGCATACCTGGTAAAGTGTATGGTAGTTATTATTGAAAGAATTAAGAGTAAGACAGAGAATAGGATAGCAGATGAACAAGGAGGCTTTAGGAAAGGTAGGGGGGGTGTGGACCAGGTGTTTACAGTGAAACATATAAGTGAACAGTATTTAGATAAGGCTAAAGAGGTTTTTGTGGCATTTATGGATTTGGAAAACGCGTATGACAGGGTGGATAGGGGGGCAATGTGGCAGATGTTGCAGGTGTATGGTGGAGGAGGTAGGTTACTGAAAGCAGTGAAGAGTTTTTATGAGGATAGTGAGACTCAAGTTAGAGTATGTAGGAAAGAGAGAGATTATTTCCCAGTAAAAGTAGGCCTTAGACAAGGATGTGTGATGTCACCGAGGTTGTTTAATATATTTATAGATGGGGTTGTAAGAGAAGTAAATGCGAGGGCCTTGGCAAGAGGAGTGGAGCTAAAAGATAAAGAATCACACATAAAGTAGGAGTTGTCACAGTTGCTCTTTGCTGATGACACTGTGCTCTTGGGAGATTCTGAAGAGAAGTTGCAGAGGTTGGTGGATGAATTTGGTAGTGTATGTAAAAGAAGAAAATTAAAAGTGAATACAGGAAAGAGTAAGGTTATGAGGATAAAAAGATTAGGTGATGAAGAATTGGATATCAAATTGGAGGGAGAGAGTATGGAGGAGGTGAATGTATTCAGATATTTGGGAGTGGACGTGTCAGCGGATGGGTCTATGAAAGATGAGGTGAATCATAGAATTGATGAGGGGAAAAGGGTGAGCGGTGCACTTAGGAGTCTGTGGAGACAAAGAACTTTGTCCTTGGAGGCAAAGAGGGGAATGTATGAGAGTATAGTTTTACCAACGCTCTTATATGGGTGTGAAGCATGGATGATGAATGTTGCAGCAAGGAGAAGGCTGGAGGCAGTGGAGATGTCATGTCTGAGGGCAATGTGTGGTGTGAATATAATGCAGAGAATTCGTAGTTTGGAAGTTAGGAGGAGGTGCGGGATTACCAAAACTGTTGTCCAGAGGGCTGAGGAAGGGTTGTTGAGGTGGTTCGGACTTGTAGAGAGAATGGAGCGAAACAGAATGACTTCAAGAGTGTATCAGTCTGTAGTGAAAGGAAGGCGGGGTAGGGGTCGGCCTAGGAAAGGTTGGAGGGAGGGGGTAAAGGAGGTTTTGTGTGCGAGGGGCTTGGACTTCCAGCGGGCATGCGTGAGCGTGTTTGATAGGAGTGAATGGAGACAAATGGTTTTTAATACTTGATGTGCTGTTGGAGTGTGAGCAAAGTAACATGGGAATGGGAAGATGGGAGATGGGAAGTACAGTGCCTACACTCTGAAGGAGGGGTGTTAATGTTGCAGTTTAAAAACTGTAGTGTAAAGCACCCTTCTGGCAAGACAGTGATGGAGTGAATGATGGTGAAAGTTTTTCTTTTTCGGGCCAGTGTGTTAATAAAAAAAATTAATAAATAATATATATATATATATATATATATATATATATATATATATATATATATATATATATATATATATATATATATATATATATGATTTAGTTAATATTATTTAGCCTTTTCAAAAGCAGCAACACACAAGGGCACAGTCAGATAGCTGAGTATGATAACAGTCAGATAGCTGAGTTTTATACAGCCGCATTAAATTTTCGCACAACTTCGCTGAAGTAATTAAATTTTTACTGAGGACAATCTATAAAGCATTTTGTAAACTAAGGCTCAAATTTAGAGGTTATATTTGCATACATAACAGAAAACTTATTTCGCAATGACTTTGAGGGAGGGCAAGGAAATGTTAGGAGAACGTGTATGATAAGATAGAGGAAATTTTTCGTATCTTCAAGAGAGATGACAACAGGACAATGATATGAATTAAGAAGACAGCGGAGTTAAGGGGATACTGAGAAATTTGTCTTCATAGAACCTGTTAGATCAAAGGAATGATTTAAGGTCATGTATTAAGTGCTTCAACTACTGAAGATTTAAAAAATATATATAAGAACAAATTACTGAAGACAGGACACCATGAGGTAATTGTAAATATTAGTACATTATGTAGTTAGGCTGGGATAGCGTAATCAAGTTAGTGTGATTATCTGTGTTATATCTGAGGACACATAGATGTTGTAAGTGTACAAAAATAGCACATTATGTCGACTGAACTCAGTGTAACCGAACAGAATAAACCTATTTGTGTTAATGCCTATTCGAATTATCATTACCTATGTGACTTGCCAAGCCGGTAAGTTCAACATGAAAAGACAAAAATACCGTGTGTGTTTCCTCAGGGAAGAATACCAGAGAGACTGTGTGTATTGTGTCCACGCCAGTGTACTGCAGTGTTTGATACACTCATTGACGGTCATTTAATTATGATTTAGTAATTCAAGCTTAAACAATTATGGGTAATGAACGTACCGTAGTTTCTGCGTTGATGCAGTGGTCTTGGCGTTACAACAGTTGACGGTATCCTGTTGCTAGCTTAACGGTGTGAGGCAGACTGACTGACTGAAGGGGAAGGGAGAGTGTTGGAGATGGTGGTGGGAATAGTGGTGGGGAGGGATGGTGGCAGAGAAGCGGGGGTGGGTTATGAAGGTTTTGATGACCCACGCTGCTCACATCAACCCACCACCCACCCACAACAGTCCTCCCACACCTACCCACTGGTGCTAACTCCACCTGGTCACTAGCATCTTCGCATTTCCTCTCAATTATCCTCTTCCCCCTCCATTTTTTACGCATTTCCACTCATCCTTCATCAGCCCGAGTTGAAACATTTGGTAAAGATTAAAAAGGCACAATACCATTACCTGGAGTTTACCTGGAGGCCATTCCGGGGATCAACGCCCCCGCGGCCCGGTCCATGACCAGGCCTTTTGGTGGATCAGGGCCTGATCAACGAAGCTGTTACTGCTGGCCGCACGCAGTCTAACGTACGAACAACAGCCCAATTGATCTAGCACTGGCTTTAGGTATCTGTCCAGCTGCCTCATGAAGAGGCAGCTGGACATGACTGGAACAATACACAAATAACCTATGCAGATACCTGATTCTATTACTTATCTTACTACCTCCATCACCACTACTGCTTTCAATTTATTTTTTTCCTACTCGTCTCTTTCTCCCGTCTCCTTCCTCTCGTATATATACTGGCTCCCTACCTTCGCGACTGTGTGATTATAATAAGTAAACTGGTTATAACTATGACCATAATCTTCAAAGGGGTGGACCGGTAAGCCAGTGGAAGGCCTCGGTCAGATGACCAAAAGCTCCACCGGCGGGTCATCATCTAAGACCCGCGTCAGGAAACACCTGTCTTGTTTCCTGACGAACCTGACCTAACCTAACTTTCGCGCTTGTGTGATTATATTAATCACACTCACAAGTTTCTCCTGTGTGCGAGTTGTGTACAACATTTAGTGTTCTGTGCAGGATAATACAGCCGAACACTTCCTACTTTACTGTTCAAGGTTCTACTCTGCCTGCATCAGCCTCCGCCAGGATTTAGCTAAAATAAAAAAGAAAGAGATATTCACCATCCTATTGTTCCAGTTCTCCTAGAGAGCTGTCAACATGAAGGGGAACAAAATTGCGATGTATGTTAGTCATACTAAACTGTTGTATCAGAAATTATATAAAAGTAGAAGGGACTGACACGGAATCTGTCTGGCTACAGTTTCTTGAGGGGGAATGAAAAGCTAATTTTAATAATAATAATAATAATAATAATAATAATAATAATAATAATAATATATCTTTATTTACTACATGTACAAGGTATACAGACCATAGCTGACATTAATGACATACTACTATATAGAAAGCCACTTGTTATGCTGAGTATTTCGGGTAAATTAGGTCAGTTTTGTCCCAGGATGCGACCCACACCAGTCGACTAACACCCAGGTACCAATTTTATACTGATGGGTAAACAGGGACAGCAGGTATGGGGACCTGTTAAGAGTAGTGCCACAGGATTAGTATTAAGACCCCTTTGTATCCGCAGTCTCCTTAAGCTACATAGATGAGAAATAAATAGCGACATAAGTTTTCTGAAGGCTAGGTTGATGATGTGGTCGGAAAAATGGTAGATGCAGTTCAGTGCGGACAAGTGTAAGGATCTAATCCTAAGAAAAGGAATTATGACACTTATAGGTTAAGCAATGTCTCTTAATCAAAGTAAATGCAGTAAAAGATTTAGGAGTCCTGGTTATCAGAAGTTTAAAGTCAAGACAACAGTGTATAAGTGTTCGCAAGTGAAACTTGTAGAATTTTTAGCTTCATATCAAAAATGATAAATATAAACAACAATGGTTATGCCTCACGAAGATTAGGCGGCTTTGTTCTGATCTCCAATATTACAGGATAGACATAGCGTTAGTTAGTTTAATGTGTTTATTATGCACCCCATACCCTTCCTGTGGGCGGTAGTCAAAAGATTATAAAGGCACATAATGGGTCCTGGGACTGTACCTCAACATTACAGAGGTACATAATGGGTCCAGGGGCTGT
>NC_091355.1:2199626-2282126 GCF_038502225.1 Cherax quadricarinatus
TAAACTGTCATTATCGTAGGGAATTTACACATATATATGATAATTGTACAGTGGAACCTTGGTACTCGAACATAATTTGTTCCAGAAGGCTGTTCGAGTGCCGCTCTGTTCAAGTACCGAGCAGATATTTCCTAGCCAGTTTTCTTTTTAGTTGGCTGTTATCACTAATCTTCGTAGGCCACATGGTGACTTATTTATACAAATAATATAAAAAAAAATGCAAAGAAACACAAAAAAGTTTACAGTGAAGTTCTGGCAGGTCATGTTTGTTTGGTAGAGTGCCGAGCAAACGGTCGACTACCGAGTAATTTTTTTTACCGAACAAAGGGTTCAAAGTAGGGAGCTGTTTGAGTACTGAGGTTCCACTGTACTTATGTGTACCTGTACCTAAATAAACTTACATACCTACAGTATACTGTATTGTAGCTATATGCTAGTATTTTTTTTGAGACAGCTTGGACTGATGGATGTGCCAGGCATTGATGACATGTATGATGAGAACGACGCTGACCTTGAAGCAGAGCTGCTCGCTCTCACTGGTGGCGGAGGGCGCAAACCACCTCAGAAAGGTTAGGAGTCTCCAACAGGCTGATATGATTGTCGCTGCAGTGTTGAATACAGTAGATTAACAGTTTTAACTTTCTTAGTAGTGTGCCAGCATCTTATACCAAATAATTTTGGGAGAGATTGTGCTTGCCATAATTTTTCATTGATAATAATTATTATTATTTTATTACTATTGCTATCATTATTATTATTACTATTACTGTATTATTATTTTTTTTTATTATCACACTGGCCGATTCCCACCAAGGCATTTAAATCTCTGTGCCTGTCAGTTGGAATCTGCAGTTAAACCTGTTATCTCTAAAAAATTATATAACTATTTATACCATGTTCAATATGTTTCTGACTTGACTTACAGTACATAGTGTAGCTCTGACTATTCTTTAAACTTTAGGAGCCCCTGGGTACCTTTTATTTATTTATTTTTTTTTTTTGTGTGGTAATTGTTGTGGTGGTTGTAGTGGTGGTGGTGGTTACGAGGGTAGTGGCAGTCACTGCCGCTACCATCGTTGTTGTTGTTGTTGAAGAATACACCAGCCATCTTTGACTGAGGTAAAGGGTCATTAGAAAAATGTGGATTGATGCCATGCTGATAAATATTCAGTAACATACAGAAAATATGCATACAAATTTATCCGATATGTGGTGTCAGGGTTCACCCTTGTGGCTTGTTTAACACAAGGAGTGGTGGAGGTTCAATCCTTGATCAGTTAAGCGGCAGGCAGATAATATTTTACTGAATTCACATAGCTCACCTTGCAACACAGTAAGGTTGTAGATATATAGTATCTGTTGTAAATTCTCACACTGCACATGTACTGCCACCAGCGAAGAGGGTACTTTGATACTGAAGCTACCCTCTCCTTGGATCAAACCCAGTTATCTCCTGTTCCCTGTGTACTGTATGATGCCTGTGGGTTTAGCCTTTTGTCTTAATTATAATTCAAAATTATTTGCCTGCCAGATAATTTTGAAGATGTTGTTTCACCTTCAAAACTGCTAGAATAATTATACAGTATTTAATTCTTTCAATATTAATCCTTAGGCAAGACTGTAGTGTCTCCGGACCAGCTAGCCAAGATGGTTGCTGACTGTATGAGAGACGACTTTGATGATCAAGATTTTGTAGATGAAGAGGATCCAGAGTTATTGGTATGATGGTTAGATGTAGAAATTATGTACCTTGAAAGAAAAGTTAGGCAGGCCAAGGAGGCTTTAGTGTGTTAGGTTTAAAAACTGTCAACTGCACATTGGTCTTTAAGATGATTTCTCCTATTAACTATTTTGTATATTTTTGTATGAATATGTCCTTTATTGCTTGAGAAGATTTTCAGCCATACTCTACTTTTTTTTTTTTTCTAAATTTCCAGGCGGAATTATCTGCTCTTAGCCCATTAGATGATGACAATATGAGCACCCAACCAGCTCCTACAGTTCCTACTAGGCCCGCTCCAACTGTTCCAAATCGTCCATCTCCTGTCAGTGATTATCGTAATCCTGAACCCATGGCTCCCAGGCAGGCACCCATGTCTGGTGGTGGTAATCTTCTTGGTTTACTGGCAGAGAGAATTTCTATGTATGAACAGGCAGAAGCAAATGCCAAGGCAATTGGAGATACTTCTAGGGCTCGAAGGTTTGTTCTTACGGCATTTTTTGGATACGTTTACAATGTAAGAATTATTTTTTTATTTTAACACATCGGCCATTTCCCATCGAGGCTGGGTGACCCAGAAAAAAGAAAAAAGCTTTCATCATCATTCAACACTTTCACCATCACTCATATATAATCACTGTCTTTGCAGAGGAGCTCAGATACAATAGTTTGGATATCCCTCGAAACTGTAAGAATTATATACAGTGGTACCCCGAGTTTCGTACTGCTCCCAACTCGAACAGTTATGTAAGTGTATATGTGTAAGTGCGTTTTTTATAAGTGTATTTTTGGGGGTCTGAAATGGACTAATCTAATTTACATCATTCCTTATGGGAACAAATTCGTTCGGTATTGGCACTCGAACATCCTTCTGGAATGAAATAAGTTCGAAACTCAGGGTACCACTGTATTCCTAATATTTTCACTTGTCTGCCTCAATTCCCCCTCCCTCTACCATCTCTTCCAATTTCACCATGTAGTGCTTTATGACTTGCAGGTTTAGCGCTTTCCATGAATATAATAATAAATTCTTGTCTAATTTTTTGCATTAAAAAGAAAGTGTTAGTGTACGTAGCCAATGCAGTGTTACCCTGGTATGTTTGATGACACTGTCTGCTTCATGACTTCTGAATTACCCACCGCTGGAAAAAGACATTAATGCAGTATAATGTGATTCTTTGTTAATAAAGTTTTGCCCACACAATGTACTTTATCTATCAAGTTCCAACTTGATAAAGCCCACTGCATGAGAGAAATGTTATCATTAAGGGACTGCATTATTTAATCTTTTTTTTTTTCTCCAACTTGTCAATATTTTATACCATTTCTTCCCAGCTACTCACCAAATGGAGAGTTCAAACCCATGGCAAGCCAGCCCCACCCACTCTTCCATACCTGCTATTTTTAAGACTGGCTTCCCATGGGTTTGAACCTTCTGTTCAGTGCGTTGTTTATGATTGTGTCATTACTCTTTAGCGAGTCATTCATGATGGTTAATTACTGAGATTTTATTTGGTTGCTTGTGTAAGCAACTTTCTTGTGGTCTCCAAGTCCTTCTTTATGTAGAAATTATTCACTTCATGTGAGGTGCCTTGATGCCAGTGAAGGGCTCTTGATCCAAATAATTGGAGCTACTCTCCTCTTTCTTGGATTGAACTTGATTGCCTCTCATTCTTCATTACTTATGGTTTTAGCACTCCCATCTGAAAAATAATGATAATGTAGAATTTTTTTTTTTTTAACAAGTCGGCCGTCTCCCACCGAGGCAGGGTAACCCAAAAAGAAAGAAAATCCCCAAAAAGAAAATACTTTCATCATCATCATTCAACACGTTCACCTCACTCACACATAATCACTGTTTTTGCAGAGGTGCTCAGAACACAACAGTTTAGAAACATATACGTATAAAGATACACAACATATGTAGAAATTATATTCAGATAATACTTTGATTTCTTAGATTCAATCGAGGGCTGAAAACGCTGAATCAGATGCAGAAGGCTGTGAAGGCAGGTCGTCCTATTGAAGAGACTGAGATCCCTCCAGCTGTTGTTATTAAAATGAGTGGTGGTAGCACTGGAGGATCAGCAAACACATCTTCTACTGCTTCTCCTGCAGCTTCTTCACCACTGGATGAGTGTGGTCCACCTCCAAGAGAAACCCTTCCTGCTTCTATACCTCATGATGTTGTTTTCCAAGACCAGTCTAAGCCTAGACCAGAACCTGCACCGAGATCAAATCCAGAGAAGCGGGTATGAAATTTTTATTTAAGGTCTGCCGTTTCCTTACCAAGACAGGGTTACCCTTCTTAAAGAAGGAAACAGTTACAATCACTCATCCCCTAGATGTTTTTCAGAAGGTCACAGATATCACAGTTCAAATGACCCTCTGAGGCACCACACTTCCCACCTCCAGAACAGAAGTCAGGCTAATTAGTTTCCTTGAATCCTCTTTATACCCAACAGTACATCACATCTCCCCCAAAAGTGCTTGCTTCTAGTCTGATCAGATTTAACACTTAAATATCCATATTTTATAGCACTGCCCCATAGGCATTCTTACTATGCTCTTCACTAAGTATCCATACTAGCTCACTACACATTTTATTATTCTGATTTGCCTTAATGTCAAACAAACAATATTTCTTAATTTGATGGTGTTGCTTATATGCTTTAGCAGTTAAACATTTCTAAATACTACTACTGTATAGTGCAGTATTATTTTGTCTACAGTAAATTTTCTTGATATACATGTTCAAATTTTTCACTAATTGTCTCCTAAGTGCTCTTGAATTTTAGCTTTTTTTATTGTGGGGGCATATTTCTTAACATACTCAGGAATTTTTTTTTTTAACACACTGGCCATCTCCCACCGAGGTAGGGTGACCCGAAAAAGAAGTACTTTCACCACCATTCATACTATCACTTTCTTGCCAGAGGCAAGGCCCTGCCTCGCATGGGCCAGTAGGCCTTCTGCAGTGTTCCTCCATTCTTATGTTCTTATGTTATGCAGATATGACAGAAAAAAGTGTGTAACCACTGTCAGCCTCAGTAATTTTTTTTTTTTTCTAACAAGTCAGCCATCTCCTACCGAGGCAGGGTGACCCAAAAAGAAAGAAAATCCCCAAAAAGAAAATACTTTCATCATCATTCAACACTTTCACCTCACTCACACATAATCACTGTTTTTGCAGAGGTGCTCAGGACACAACAGTTTAGAAGCATATACGTATAAAGATACACAACATATCCCTCCAAACTGCTAATAATGTATAATAATGCATAACATTAATTAATTCTGTCAGTCTGAATAGTCTGTCCTTGTGTTGTCTTCCTCAAGGCTAACAAAAAATTGCAGTTTATGAATGACATAATGTATGAAAACAAGCTTCATCTGCAGCTGATCACAGACTTATTCAGTTAAACCCACATTGTGGGCAGAGATGTAGTATATTAACCTCCATGTTAATAAATGTGAAGTAATGCATTACAGTTAGTGTAATATATATTTAACCCTTAAACTGTCCAAACGTAGATCTACGTTTTTTCAACATTTGAAAGTATTTAAAAAACGTAGTGCTTCTTTTTATTTTTTACATTTGAAAACGTGTAAAAAACTTTGATCTACCTTTTTTTTTTTTGTTATATTTGAAAATATGTAAAAAAACACAGATCTACTTTTGGAGCACTACGCATGTGAACATAGATCTGTTTGGACAGTTTAAGGGTTAAAAAACCTGCTATATACAGTATGGAAACTTGCTAGTTGAGATAAAAGAGGAGAGCCCTTATGTGGTCATTTCCAGTGGTTTAAAATACAGTAGGTGGTCGGTTGGAAGACAACAATTATCCAGGGAAGTTTTACCCTGCTGTCATATGAATATTTTAAACATGCAGTATGGCTGGTAAATCTTACAGACTTCTTATATTCTGCATGTGCAAGTACTCACATCCCAGCTATATCATGTAACACATTTTATTGATCAAATCTGGTACCGTTATTGTATATTTCACCTCCAAACTTTAAATTTTTTAAAACGTGTATGTAATATTATCATCATAAGAATTTTTAAATGCAGTAAAGTATAGACATAAATAATTTGCAGCATTGACAGATATGAATTTTAATTATAAATCTGTTATATCAATTTATGATCACCATGGAAGATTGTCAGTCACAATTATTTTGCGTTGGCCAAGAATAAATGCTTACACCCCATTTAAGTGAGCATGGAAAATGTTGGTTAAAAGTGCAATATTTCTTTTTTAGCCATCTCCTGTTCACGAGGGCAGCCCATCACCAGGAGTGCCACTACAGAGAACTACATCATCATCCGGACCTCCACTCCACCGGACTATTTCATCATCTGGACCTCCACTCCAGCGAACATGTTCATCGTCAGATCCTGCTAATATTATCCGAAGTCTTCACAGCGAATATAAAATGGCAGCACTTGCATCAAAGAAGCAAGGAGATAAAGAAAGGGCTATTCAGTACATGAAAATTATGAAACAGATGGAACCAATGCTTAGAGCTGCTGAGGGTGGTCAGGCAGTTGACCTGGCCACTTTACCTGGACCCCCTGGTACTCACATTACTCAACCAGCAGTTCAAGAAACAAAACCTGTTACACAGCCCACAGCTCGTGAACCAAACATTGCAATAAGTGAGTCTTGGAAGTTTGTTGCACTTAGTACTTGGTGTTCAGGATTCATCTGAAAGATGTTATTGAAAAGTTACTTTTTATAACATTCTTAAGGGAAAGAACAAGATATTCATTTCCCTATTTATTTTTGCTGTTTAGTTAAATTTATCCTGCAGCACCATAGTGATCTGTTCCATTTACCTTTCCTGGCAGAATGCTTTTGATTACATGACCCAAATCCCTACTGAGCAACATCACATGATGATGACCCACTGCAGGAAAAATTATTGCACTTTTTGACAAAAATTTTCTTTTTGACATTTCCAAATTAGTCTTTCATGGGAATATGTGATTAAAAAATTTATTAAAGGCTAGCTAAATTCAATCTACCATGGTAGAAAAGAGCTTATCGATTAATATGAACATGTGTAAGTAGGCAGCATCTGTTCATAAATATCACTTATTGTGTCAGGGTATCAAATAGACTGCTATAATATTGCATCATAAATAATTAAATGTATGTACTGTTAAAATGTAGATTGAAATGATGTCTTGCTTTTGAAGGTTCTGCAGTACTTGAGCCTCCAAGTGGTACACCAGTAGAGTCAGTCAGTCCAGTGGGCAATATTGACTCTGCCCCTACTGGACCACCACCCCCCTCCACAGTCCTTGAGGCTCTGGAGCAGAGATTAGCAAAGTATGTTGAACAGCGAGAAAAAGCAAAGGTGAGTACACTTTCTTGTGGAAATTGTAGTACAGTAATAAAGTCTAGTCCATCTTCAGCAAATGTGGGTTTTCACCAAGAGTCAAGACTAGAAAAAGGATGGTAACACAAAAATATTTATGTTGGGGTTGTGGTATATTTGCTTCAGCCATCTTCTTGATAGTTCCCAGTTTTCTCTTTACTCATCAAAACATAGCTTCACCTTTATATATTATTGCATATATAGACATAGATGTTTAAAAGTTGTCATACAAGGCGATTAAAGTGCCTGGAGCAAGGGGCTAGTAACCCCTTCCCCTGTATACATTACTAAATCTTAAAAGAGAAACTTTCGTTTTTCTTTTTAGGTCACTCTGCTTTGGTGGGATATGGCCAGTTTGTTGAAAAATTTAAAAAATATCCAATAATTTGAGAACAATGCCTATATACAAAGAAGAGTGTCCTCACTTTATAATATATTTGTTCCTGCCCAATAGCTCACAAAGCAAACCTAGTAAAGCATATAAAACATAGAATTCATTATAAGACTTTGCAAATTGTACATTCCTTGACTGTTTACCAAGTAAATGGTGAGCTTACTACATACGTATGCACCATATATGAAAATTAAATGAAATTAGTTGAAAATTCTGAAAAAATAAATGAAACGCCAAATTAAGCCTTAATCCCTTTAACAATACAGTATTGAGAAAAAAATTCACATTAGTTTTACCAAAAATTTGTGATCATACCAGGTAGGCATCAAACAAATATAGTTGGTCAGAATGAAATGAGAAAAAATTAAATTTAAAATTTCATCATAATCCTCCTCTATGCTACCCTCCCTCTCCCCTCCACCACTAATCAACCTGCCCATCTTTTTCTGGGTTGAGGCCCAATTGTTAGGAATCTAAGAATACACACATTACTCTTTCCTCCCTCCTTCCACCACTGGTTGTGACTGTGTCAGTGCAACCCAACTTAGTCTGGCTGGATGCCCTTTTCTTTGACTTGTTGCAAGACACTCAAATAGGAAACCAGCCATAGGATTTCATTCAAAACATGCTCATTGGATATTCCTTCTTATGAATGTCAGTAGAATCCTATTAAAAATCATCTTGCTCTGTGTGCATTTTCTTTTAGCACTAAACACTTAAATTGAAAACTAACTATAGGATTTTGTTAAGAATGGGCTCATTTGATTTACCGTGTTCATATTTGTTTTCTGTCAAGTCTTTCTTATGAATGCCAGTATAAACCAGTTTAAAGGGATATTTAAAGAAAATTTGGTAAAATCAATTGGGTACTGGTCTTAGGGGATCACTTATGAGGAAAAAGCACAGTGATCACCAGTTGCAAAAGAGCAAATTTTTACACTGCATATATTGAATGGTAAAAATAGTGTTGCACACAAAATAAATTTACATAAAGCAAGGGAAACCTGTATAGACATACTAGTAAGTGCATTACTTAAGTTATCTATTTTTCTCTCCAGAAAGAGGAAAATTCTCGTAAAGAACGTATGAACCAACGCATTATAAAGCAGTATGAAGATGCCATTAAGAAACACAAAACTGGGAAACCTGTAGTCTTCGATGAACTTCCTACTCCACCTGGTAAGGTGGCTGAAGTTTATTAATTGAATTCATAGCTTTGTTCTACATTCCATAACCATCCTGTGTGAAAAGATTACTGAGGCACATTTCCAAAAAATTAACCCAAATGTTCTTTTGACTAAGCAAATTGTTCTATTTGAGTCAGTCTTTACAATAAGCAAAGTACGATACATGACAAGGATTTTTTTGTAATGTCTTATGGATAATTTTTTTATTTTTCAACTTATGTAAAAGAATTATATCTGAATTGTTTAATTTTTTTTGTTTTTATGTTTCATAGTAATGCAGGGCTCCATGGGAAAGTGGAACAGAATTCTTCCTCTATAAGCCATGCATGTCGTAAGGGGCGACTAAAATCCCAGGAGCAAGGGGCTAGTAACCCCTTCTCCTGTATATATTACTAAATGTAAAAGGAGAAACTTTCGTTTTTCCTTTTGGGCCACCCCCACCTCAGTGGGATACGGCCGGTGTGCTGAAAGAAGAAAGGAAAGAAGTGATGCAAGGTTCATGAACAATTAAACTAACAAAGCTTACATTTGGTTAAATATAGATCAGTTAGTGATACAAACTCAAAGTGGTGTAGAGTGGTAGCAACATCATAGAGACCAAATGATGTGCTGAATTCCAGCATCCTCACCCATTCTTTATGTGCAGTAGCTGTACTGACTGACTCCAGAAATCAAACTGGCAAGCATTTTTCCTGACTTCCTAGGTTTTACCATGCTCACACTAACAGCATGTCAAATGTCCAAAATCACTTTTCTTCTGCACTAATCTACCTCCAAACCTTTCAACCCTTCCTCCAATATCCCCTATCCCTTCCAATCACTCCACTTGGTTGGATATGTACAACACACACAAGTTAAACAAACAATACACAAATTACCCTGGTCACAGACCGGGCCGCGGGGGCGTTGACCCCCGAAACTCTCTCCAGGTCTCCAGGTAAACATGGGAGAGAGAAAAGCCTACGATGACATTTTGGTCCGATTTAGTGTGACTTTGTAAATGGTCTAACACAGAAGAGTTAGGGAGCCAGTGTATATGTTGTGTATCTTTATATGTATATGCTTATAAACTGTTGTGTTCTGGGCACCTCTGCAAAAACAGTGATTATGTAAGAGTGAGGTGAAAGTGTTGAATGATATTTTCTTTTTGGGGATTTTCTTTCTTTTTTGGGTCACCCTGCCTCAGTAGGAGATGGCTAACTTGTTAAAAAAAATATATAAAAATAATAGGGGTCGTCCTTGAAAGGGTTGGAGAGAGGGGGTAAAGGAGGTTTTGTGGGCAAGGGATTTGGACTTCCAGCAAGCGTGCGTGAGCGTGTTAGATAGGAGTGAATGGAGACGAATGGTACTTGGGACCTGACGATCTGTTGGAGTGTGAGCAGGGTAATATTTAGTGAAGGGATTCAGGGAAACCGGTTATTTTCATATAGTCGGACTTGAGTCCTGGAAATGGGAAGTACAATGCCTGCACTTTAAAGGAGGGGTTTGGGATATTGGCAGTTTGGAGGGATATGTTGTGTATCTTTATACATATATGCTTCTAAACTGTTGTATTCTGAGCACCTCTGCAAAAACAGTGATTATGTGTGAGTGTGGTGAAAGTGTTGAATGATGATGAAAGCATTTTCTTTTTGGGGATTTTCTTTCTTTTTTGGGTCACCCTGCCTCGGTGGGAGACGGCCAACTTGTTGAAAAAAAAAAAATAATAAAAATGTTTTTTCAGCAAGTTGGCTGTCTCCCATGGAGGCAGGGTGACCCAGAGAGAAAGAAAATCCTCCCCCCAAAAATATTTTCATCATCATTCAACACTTTCACCTCACTTATGCATAATCACTGTTTCTTGCAGAGGCACCCAGGTACAACAGTTTAGAAGCATATATAAAGATACAGTATAACATATCCTCCAAACTACCAATATCCCAAACCCCTCCTTTAAAGTGCAGGCATTGTACTTCCCATTTCCAGTACTCAAGTCCGGCTATATAAAAATAACCGGTTTCCCTGAATCCCGTCACTAAATATTACCCTGCTCACACTCCAACAGCTTGTCAGGTCCCAAAAACTATTCGTCTCCATTCACTCCTATCTAACACGCACATGCTGGAAGTTCAAGCCCCTTGCCCACTGGCGAGGGGGACAGGGATGGGACTAGGACATTTGGTCCTGTCCCCCATCCTCCTCTCCTGTATATACTGGCTCCCTCACTCTTTTCCATTAGTGTGACTTTGTAAATAGTCCAAGTCGGACCGAATGTGCGGGTTATTTGTGTATTGTTCCAGGCACAGAATTGTGCCTTTTTGTTTTTTAAACAAGCAGGTTTATATTAATTTTCCTTGGTATTTGTGGACCACTTCAGTGAGTTTTTACAAGAAGCTAGTGATGATATTGTCATATTTTTGAACATCAAAATTAAGCACAGATGCATATCTCTTGCATGCAAACATTTGTATGAATGAATGAGTGAATAAAGCATAATATAGAATATTAGTTAGACACTCTCCATTGAAATTAAACAATTATTAACCAAAAAATCCAGTGAATCGTAAGTTTTGTCAATATTACTCAGATTTTTTTTTCTCTAGGCTTTCCTCCTATTCCTGTTGGTGGCAGTACAGCAGACCCTGCTGCTCTTGCTCCTGCTCCTGCTCCTGTTCCTGCTCCTGTTCCTGTTCCTGCATCTGCTGTGGAGGATAACAGGGATAATACAGCAGGGCCTCCTCCAAAACAACTTAGAACAGCACAACCAGCTGCTGCACAGCCACCTGCCGCTGCTCCAAAGCCAACCCCGCCAGTTAATGGTAAGTGATAAACATTTTGCATATTTATAAAAATTTTAGTGAAGGGGAAATAACTGTTCAGTGTGCATTATTAGTGAAAAAATGTCTATAAATTTCAAAGGTCACTTAAATAAACTGCATACAGTGGACCCCCGGTTAACGCTATTTTTTCATTCCAGAAGTATGTTCAGGTGCCAGTACTGACAGAATTTGTTCCCATAAGGAATATTGTGAAGTAGATTAGTCCATTTCAGACCCCCAAACATACACGTACAAACGCACTTACATAAATACACTTACATAATTGGTCGCATTGGGAGGTGATCGTTAAGCGGGGGTCCACTGTACAAGATAACCTTCAACAACTTAGATGCTCAGGGCATCAGTTTTGCTATGAACTGTCATGACGGCAAAGTTTAGACACTGTTTACAGCTTCAATATGACTTGCAATCCAAACTTACCTTTAAAAACTCCACATTTTGAAGACTTTGCTTAAGTACAGTGGACCCCCGGTTAACGATATTTTTTCATTCCAGAAGTATGTCCAGGTGCCAGTACTGACTGAATTTGTTCCCATAAGGAATATTGTGAAGTAGATTAGTCAATTTCAGACCCCCAAACATACACATACAAACGCACTTACATAAATACACTTACATAATTGGTCGCATTGGGAGGTGATCGTTAAGCGGGGGTCCACTGTACTTGAAGCCCTTGCTAAATTTCTAAGGTTGAAACACAGTTTAAAAACTTTCCAACATGGCTTAAAAACTATGTTTTGATCACTTTCTAAAGTAGCTCAAACACCATGTTTTGAAAACCTTACTAAAGTAATTTAAACAAAATTTTGAAGATCTCGCTGAAATAGTTGAAATATTCTAAGGTAAAGTTATTTTCATATAGTCGGACTTGAGTCCTGGAAATGGGAAGTACAATGCCTGCACTTTAAAGGAGGGGTTTGGGATATTGGCAGTTTGGAGGGATATGTTGTGTATCTTTATACGTATATGCTTCTAAACTGTTGTATTCTGAGCACCTCTGCAAAAACAGTGATTATGTGTGAGTGTGGTGAAAGTGTTGAATGATGATGAAAGTATTTTGTTTTTGGGGATTTTCTTTCTTTTTTGGGTCACCCTGCCTCGGTGGGAGACGGCCAACTTGTTGAAAAAAAAAAAAAAAAAAGTGCTGTACTTAAAACACCTTATAGTAATACCTTGCAAAGTACCATTTTGAATAGTACAGGTTTTGATATAATACGGTTTACAAATTTAATAAATTTATTAATATAAATTTTATTTAACTTCATTAATCACCGATGTTGAACTGCTGCTGCTTACTGGACTAGCACAATGCTAACATCGGTATCGCTCCAGACTCCAAGCAGTGAAGTTGTGTGGTCTTATGTAGTACATAAGTATACACAATTTTTTTTCTTTATTACATAAAATATGGGTACCCCTTGTATATGAAAATATAAGTGGAAAGAGGAAATTCAACAACACTGAGTGTTCTAGTAAACTTAAATAGTTAACATTAGATGAAAAACTAGAAATTATGAAACATGAAGATGGTGCATCATATGCTAAAGTAGCACGTTAGAAGAAAATGAACGAAACATCGGTACATGTGCACATTAGGAATAAAGATAAAATACAAAGATATGGAATGGCTACAGCATCTTATAAGTCAAAAGTGATTATTAAAAATCATAGTTCTGAAATGGATCATATGGAACGTCTTTTCATGTCATGAATTAGAGACTGCAAAAAGGAGAGAATTCCATTAAATCAGATGATGATTCAAGGAGAAAAAATGCTGTGCCCATGAAAGAATTCAACACTGGATGAACTATTAACATTAATTTTTAAAAGTAGAAGATGCTTGTGACTTCATAATAAATGCAGATCCAAACATTGAGCAAGGCATCAGTTAGGCAGGCATTACAAAATGATATTCAGTGCTATAAAGATATGTCTTCTTCTTTCAACAAATATATGCTGAAAAATGAAGAAACAAACTGTGCAAACTACTATATTCAACTGTTTCAAAATAAATATGATCTTTTTCTTTACCGTAAGTATGGTACATTGTTTATTTACAACTGTTAGAAAAATCTTTAGTACGTACTACTATTTTTTGCTTTTATCTTTTGTTTTATAGTTTTTATTAACACATCGGCCATTTCCCACCAAGGCAGGGTGACCCGAAAAAGAAGAAACACTTTCAACATCATTTACTCTTTTGTAATTTCTTTATTTTTAAGTACGTGCAAGAGTTTCATGTATATTGATTTGTACTAAGCAAACGGCTAAATATTTTTGTGGTCCTTTGCATTTAATCACATTGTAGGAACACATTACATTAAATCACATTATAATAATACCTTGATCAGTACGGTATTGCATAGTATGGTATTTCTTTTTTGACACGCATTAACCATACTATACAAGGTATTGCTGTAGATCAAAGCCAGAGTTTTCACTAATAAGCTGTCGTGTGGTATTCTTTCCTTATTATTGTTCAGGAAGCAGGTTTATTACATTTTCCCATTTATTTTATCCCATGTTCTCATGTATTAGATGTCACCATTTCCTGTAGCCTTGCTATGGGAATTTGAGCTGCATTCACTGGCTGGAAAAACTAGTTGCTTGCTATATACATCTATACAGTATAGTACATGTGTATAATTGTTAAATTTCATATATCAAACCATGGAAAAAGTAAAGAATTTCAGTAATAAAGCAAAAATAATTTAAGTATGACAGTCAACATGTAAAAAAAGTCACATTAGCAAAAAAAGACCTTTATTAGTATGATGTTTCACCTGTATGAAGTCTTGATAAACCTTCATGTAAGTGGCATGTTGCATTAATATAGGTCTCCTTTTTCTGTACTTTTTTTTTTTTTTTTTTTTGCCAATGTAAAAGATGGCAAACACTTTAGTCTGTCTTATTCTTTACCTTATACTTTGATATGTTTACCATGTCTTATTCTCTGAAGGTCCTACTTGCAATAGTCATAGACTTCATAACTAACACTGATTTGTTACGTTAATTATGACCTTGCATCTTTTCAGTTGATATCCTCCTCTTACCTCCCCCTCTTCCCTCTACCATCTCTTATTCTCTCATCACCTCCACCTTTTACCTCTACCATCTCTTAATTCTGTTGTCACCTCCACCTCTTTCCTCTGTGTAATACTGAAAGACCTTTGCAATATAAAATTATACGTCTGTTTCAGTTTATTAATCAGGTGCTTTAATGTTTTAATTTCAGTGAGACAAGCTCCTCAGTCTAGAGTGGAAAAACAGCTTGCATTCCTTACTAAAAGACAAACACTGTTCAAGCAAGCAGCCCTTGAGGCCAAGAAACGTGGAGAGATTGAGCAAGCTAAGGAATACCTCCGTATGAGCAAAGGCTTCGACCAGCTCATTGAAGCAACTCGTGGTGGACTGCCAGTTGATATGAACACGGTAAGAGATGATATTTTGGCACTTTATGAGAAAGGGATGTATGCACCAAGATGGGAAACTAAAATAGCGAAAGCTTAATAACATTTTTTACATGATTAAATTTACAGGTTAGGAGTTATCATACCTTGGCTAATTTTATAGCCCAGTATACTGCCACCCAAAAAAATGCAACCCTTAACAGTTCACTAACATGCAGGAACCCATTTACTAATAGGTGAACAGGGGCAGGAGAAATTTGTGTTTATGTGAATACTTGGTTTTTATGGCTTTATGTGCTGTTGCGTGAGAGCAAGGTAATATGTATGAAAGGAATTAGGAAAACTAGTTAGCCAGACTTGAGTCCTGGAGATGGGAAGTAAGTGCCTGCACTGCGAGATGCATGGGCAAGCCTCGACCCCTTGATACAAGTGAGGGGAGTCTTGATCTATAGAATTGGACTTGTCCTCCCCTTTCTTTGGATCAAATCTGATTGCCTTCCATTTCCTAGGCATTATTGTATGACTCATATGGGTTTATCACTTCTCTTAAATATAATATTGATAATAGTTTACACCTGTTGTTTTTTCACTGAATATGTGCATGATAATTTTCAGATACATGGGGTCCCCAACTTCACAAGCTCAAGTTATGAACATCCACATTTACGAACACTCAATAAGAAATCACATTTAAAAAATAATTTTTACAAATGTTCACCTGCAAACATATGTGACACATTCTGTACTGTCCTTTCTACCATTATTTAATATAGGAAAGTAAATTCCAGGATGCAGACAACTGTTTAAATTGGAAAACAGCATGTTTGTTAGTTGGAGAGCCCCTGTATTGTTATATTTTCTTTATTAGCCCCTGTTTATGTTCTTTTTTAAATAATTTAAACTTTAACAACTCACTATTATATTTGTTAATTTTTATATTGTAGGTACCTGTCCCTCCTCAAGAACAGATTCCTCCAACTGGCATTGATTTTGAGTTTGTGAGTGCAGATGACTGTGTCGTTGCTCCGACCAGTACAAGTGCCGACATTGCCATCACTTACACAAAACTTGAAGAGGATCTTGTTGCTCAGATAAAAGTAAGGTCATTTACCAGTAAGTTACTGATCTTTTCTTCTTTCAACAAACCAGCCGTATCCCACCGAGGCAGGGAAAGCTACTGATATATGTTAACAATAATTTTCACTAATGTGCAAATTAGGCAGTGTCAGTAGGTCTGCTTCAGTGTTCCTCTGTTCTTGTTATGATTATCATAACTGTACATGTGTCATGTTCTGCATCTTTTCAGTATTGTCACACCCTGTACAGTACCTGCTTTTCATTATAGATAGTGTTTTCCAGCAACTACTGTTCCTTTCAATCTTTTAATGGGTTATCTCAGTGTGAAGATTTAGAAGCAGTCCCTCTGATACAGATTAATTATTGTTAAGGGGAGGAGTAAACCCCTAGGGGGGAGGTTACAGCTCCTATCCCTTCAGTATTTTCAAGAGCAGTAGTAGAGGCTGACTTCATAAAAATATTCAGAAGTAAATATATTGCTAAATGTAAAAGGAGAGGCTTTCGTTTTTCCTTTTGGACCACCCCGTGGACAGCCGGTGTGTTGAAAGAAAGAAGAAAGAAATACAATACAACTTAGTCACTACTTAATCTCCTGTCCGCACTGAGCAGACAGGGGGCTCAAACCTCTGCAGTTCCCTGTAATGAATGATGCACATAGGTTTGGTGCTTTAAATATAATAATACATACAGTAAAATACAGTAACCGTGACTCGGTGGGAAATGTCCATTGTGTTAAAAAAAAATACAGCATCATGTCAGAAGTAAGAGGATGCCCTAAAGCTACAACTCAACTCCCAAACTCAGCTAGGTACATGCAAATTCACAGATAAGACCAGTACCTCTCTTCCCTACTACTGTGAAATGGGAAAACTGAAAGGTTGAGAGAATAAGGGACATGTTGAAGCTGCACAATAGAAAGCTTTCTACTAGAATTTTTGCAGGGTATTAATTTTGTTCTATCTCTACAGATGTGTGCTCAAACTCGGGAACACTTCAAAGCTACTGGTGATGTGACAAGTTCAAATCGATTTGAACAATTAATCCTCCACACTAAAAAAGATTTGGATGCAGTTCGAGCAGCTTTTAAAAGAGGAGATACTCCTCCAAGGTTCCACTATGAAAATAGGTCTTTTAATATTATTCAGTAAGTAACAATTCATATTTTATTAGTTTTAATGCTGAGTCAGGGAGCAGTACCCATACTTAATACTTTATTTTACAAGGTTAGATGTTGTTTACTGTATTCTGTGTTGTATGTGCTGGCTCCTAGATTTTGATTACCGATGAACAATTTTAGCAGACGTGTGACTGTTAAATCGGACTGAATGGAGGCAAGTGGTTTTTGGAATTTTATGTACAGTTGGAGTGTGAACCAGGTAAGATCTATGAAGAGATTCAAGGAAACCAGTTAGCTGGACTTGAGTTCTTGCAGGTTTAGTGCTTCCCCATAAATGTAATAATAATGGACTGGCATTCATAAAGTAAGAAGTACAGTGCCTACACTTTGAAGGATAGGTGGGGTCATTGTAATTCAGTGGGACCATTTGAATTATAATGTTGGCACACTTCTGGAAAGATGACTAGAGAATATAAGTGATGAATGTGTTTCCTTCTTTGGGTCACCTTCCTGATGAGAAACGGCTCGTGTTAAAAAAAATATATTTGTATCCAGGATATGCATATATTCTCTTTAACCCATGAATGATTACTATTAGATATGTGGTAAATAGCTTTACCCTTTGTATAATATTTGCTGTATGAAGTTATGTATGAACTTAACTAGTTGTGTATGTTGAAATCAAGTCATAGCTCATGGTTCTACCTCGTAACTCTTATGAACTAGTCTGACTTATTTCTGGCATTCAGGTCCAAACCATGTCTACTATTTAAACAGTGTATATCGTTAGTCTTCATAATGTTTTCATCTAATACAGTATATGCAAGACCCCGTTCTGAACACAAGAAACGATTTTACTTTTGTTTAATGTTGAATTTAATAAGTGCTGTTATTCTTTGCCTCATTTCAAAGCCTAGCCTTATCTAGGGGTATACTAACACACTCAGGTACCTATTTAATGCTAGATAAATAGGTGCAGTGGATGTAAGAAAGTTTGTCCTTATGGCTTACCCTGTCTGGAAATCAGACTCTGGTCTCTTCGGTTGTAAGGTGCTTATAATTGTGTAACAACAGTAATGTGGTTTTATATTTTTAACTATACCTTCAATTGCAGATGCAACACAGACTTGAATGATTCAGACTGTGAAGTTTCCATTGTGCGAGGGATTAACTTCAATGTTCAAAACCCCACTGATGTTGACACATACCTTAAGATAGAGTTCCCATATCCCACAGTAAGTTCTCAAGCTATTTTAGTTTCACATTTCAGTAAAAAAATTCTCATTGATAATTTTCTCCTTTTTGTGAAGCAGTATTAAATTATTTGAGTAGATGACAAGATCATCATTGCTTTTAGCTCTTAATATTCACTTAAAATTTAATTGTCCTTGAAGCAGAGCTAGTCCATTGGCTAGACATTAATATCAGAGTATTGTTATGTTTCATATATTTAATCTTACCATTGTCTGATGGGGAATTGTAACTGTGTGACTATTGTATCAGAATAATTCTGATTAAGCCAGTTTTGTTACAAAATGAAGTTGGAATAAAGGCTGCCTGCCATATTGCAATATCATTGACTTTTTGCTAGGGTAGTCACCATAAGTTTTTGGACAGCATTTTTCAATAATTAAAATACACTTTTCTAACTAGGTATAATAATATTAATACAAATTTATTCTGTATTTATAATTTTATTATAGCATGTAATTAGATATTTGACGTACATGAATGAAGCCAAAAATTAATAGTTATGTTGGGCACATGTTACAGCATTATAGTTAAATACATTAAAGTATCATTTTATAAACTTGAAAATTACATGTAAAAAACTAGATATTTCAGTTTCTCCTGGGCCATTATCAAATCATAAATGAGAGAAAAGGGAAGCAGCATAGGCAGGCGACAACCATGGTCAGGTCAAGGGGCATCAAAGGTTTCTTTGGCTTCCCTTTTCTGGACCAAAATATTTATTTCATCTTCAGTTTGAGAGTGAATTGTTCCAGCCATAGCATTCTGACTTTTTCTATTATTTTATGCTAGACAAAGGAAAAATTTTTTTTTTTTTACTTTGTGCCTTTGCCATTAAATGTTATTATCTTTTTAGGATAGCCCTCCTCAAGATCGCAGTTATGTGGTGAAGGATACTAATAACCCAGAATACAACCACAAAATTGTTTTCAGCATAGATCGTAAATCTCGGGCTTTAGCTCGAGTCTTCAAAAGACATGCTCTCAAGGTGCAAGTTTATGCTAAAGGGTAAGTCGTTTCATTAACAATGGTTTCATCTTCAAGTGCTCGGCACGCAATGGGCGTAGACTAATCTTTGAATCAGTTAACCTTTATTTATACAAGTGAATGTATAGGAGTTGTGCCATATTAGTTATGATTCTAGGGAAGGGATATTGCTGCTGTTCCAACTGTATACCTCTTGTGCAACTGGGAAAGGGAGTATTATCATAATAATAAACTAAGTGCTAAACCTACATGGGTCATGGGAAAGGGAGTAGACTTTATCTTTGTTCACCTTATCTAATCACTAAGTTTCATTTGTTTCTTTTCCTCCACCTATTCATTAATATTTTATCCCCATGATCTAGATCTCTGTTCTGCCTGTAAATTTTTCACCCCCTGCCATTTACATCCAGTAAAGTATTTTTCTTTTAGTAAAGTGTCTGTTGTCCTGCATAGCCATAATAATGTCAGGTTTTCTGTTGCTGAAATGTTAATAATTAAAAATGTTTAAGATGCATAATATTAAGAAAATATGATTGTATTGGTATGTCTGTTGGTTGTATAAGATTTTAATTAGGTGGTATGCATTTTACTTAGCATTTATGTAGGAAGTATAGCAATGAGGTTTTCATCATGCAGGGAACTATGAAAACTATCCCAGTCCTCTAGGGTTGAGCATGCCTTTGTCTTTCTCCTTACACCTTCAAGTGTTAGCATAGCGGCTAAAATATATTTTAAAAGATTAATATAGCCAATCACTAAGAAAAATTCAGTAAACAGTATACTACATGTATTTGGTACTCATAATACAGTGCACAAGACATTAATAGTTTTTGTTTAAAACAGGGGCTGGTTCCATCGTGACACACTCTTAGGAGGTGTTAAAGTACCTTTGGTGACTTTAGAAACAAAATGTACCTTACACGAGTCTTATGATGTAAGTAACCTACTGTATTTCAACTTTTACAATTGAAGGATTGTTTTAGCTTTCATAGTGGATTTCACTTACTTTTCTACTATTATATAGTTAATATGCTTATACTTTGACAACCATGTGTATTGCAGCTTATAGACGAGAGGAAACGCATGGTGGGAGGAAAGTTGGAAGTCAAAATTCGTGTGAGGAATCCCATAGTCGCCAAGCAACTCGAGAAAGTCACAGAAAAATGGTTGGTTATTGATGGTTTTTAACAATAAGATATATATAAATATGTACAGTAAGATATTACACTTTATTGAATGTAAAAAAGAAAAAGCTAGTTCCTGTTTTTTGCTTTGCCATGACCATTATAGTGCTGAGGAATGTCAGTGTATATAATGCTATATTATAACCAGGAATATCCCTAGTGGTAACATTTAAGTAATTGTATCAGTTTAAAATTTGTTCACATATTTTATTGGGAAATTATCACAAATGGTGTAATTTGTCTTGTGTTCAAAATCAAATAATTTTTCTCCTAGTCGTTAAATGGCCAAATGGGTTGTATTAGACAACTTTGTGTACATGTAAACAAAAAAAAAAACTTTTCGTTACAGAATTTTAACTTCAATGTCTTTATACTCGGATGTGAAATACTCTATATAGGTTTTTTTTTTTTTTTTTTTTTAAACTGACTGTTCAAGAAAATATATTTTAACTGTCGGAATTTATATTAGTTTGTAAAAGAAATAATTTAAGATATAGAAACGAATAATTTGATATTAATACATAACTGACTAGTTATCACTTACATATAGTGTTAAGGCCAAACAATTTTGTTGGACATGTCCATTTAGGTAACGAATATTAACATTGGATTAGTCAGTTTATACATGTCTAGTGTTATACTGTAAAGGGGTTTTGATTGTGATACTACAGTATAATACATATCACTTCATTAAAATATTTAGAGGCTAGAGTTCAAAACCTTATTTTGAATACAATATAGGCTTTTAGCTTTGGTCTGAAAGTCTACTTTCAAGTGCCTGCATCTACATTTGTTCATAGGTATAATAATGTTCTCAACTTCAGTGTTTAATTAATCTTTGTGCATTTACACTATCTGATAAGCACATACTGTACTCCATAATTTGTATCAATACAGCTTCCAGCAGGCTTGTCTTTTTTTCTACCCCCACATTTCTACAATTCAACATAACTGTTTGGAAAAAATATTGTATAACATGTTCAAAAAGGAAAAAAAAAAAAAAAATAGAAGACTGTCTCCTGAAGATGAACTACCACAGTCTGCTGAACACTGAAGCCAACATATTCTAAGGATGAAGATATGGCTACACCAGTAGACAGGGATAAACATTACCAGGGTTGGAACGAGTAAGAGCACAGGAATAATGGAAAACCTGAGTGTCATAAGCTGAGCATCCACATCATACAGTATGAAATTATACAACTGAAAGAACATCCCCCACCCCTCCATTCAATCAAAGTGCAGGCACTGCCCTTCCTACCTCCAGGACTAGTCCAGCTAGCCATTTCCCCGAATCCCTTCATAAGTGTTACCTTGCTTTCGCACTTTTCTCCATTCATTAACATGTTTGCAGAACCCTAAAGCCTCCTTTACCCCCCTACCTTCTGGCCCCCAAACTTATACATCCTGTCATCATATTACTCTTAATGACCAAAGCATCCCTTCCTCAGCTCTGAATTACACCCCTGGCAATTCCTACGCTTTCATTTTCTGCACTAAAACCTCAGCATAATATTGACACCATACACTACTTTCAAACATTATAGCTCCACTGCCTCTAGCTGCAACATTCAAAGCATTGGTACCACTACACCTAGTACATTTTCTTTTACTTCTATACTTCTTTCCACAGATGCCTCAATACACTTACTTTTTTCTTCCGCTTTAATCTATGGTTCTCTCTCTTTCAGACCCATTACTGACATGTCCACTCCCAAATATCAATTCATCCACTTCCTCCAATTTGATATTTAACCTATAATTGCTTTGATTCTTCATTACCCTTATCACCCTGCTCTTTTCTATGTTCACTTTTAATTTCCTACTTTTATATACCCTCCCAAACGAACTATCCCTTCCCAATGCCCTAGGATTCACTTTAATAACCTATACAGGTTTAACACAAACCTGCATAGGTCATACACTAACCCATCTAAAAATACGTTAAGGAACCACGGTAAGTATCCCCGTGTCATCTTTCACTGGGAAATGGTCTCCTTCCCTCCTACGTACCTTAGTCTAAATGCATAAAACTTAACTGATTTCAGTAACCTACTCCCTATTCCATACATATGCAATATCTGTCACTTGGCTCTCCTATCATAGGTCATTTCCAAATCCTTGACTACAACAGTGGCTCTACTCTTACCCAAGTATTGCCCACTTGTACACTTTAAAGTAAACACCTGATCTACGTATCTGCAGTCCTCTGTTTTACCCCTGAACTCTCTGAATAATTCTACTTCATACTTTCCATGGTATACTTATCAGGCATATCCCTTTCATTTATTAAAAAGTGTCACTGTTTACTCTGATGGTATACATTACTGACACTGTCGAGTCAAGAGATGTGCAACACTTTGGTATCTGAAGACATTTTACCAACCAGTTGCTTGATAAGTTCCTTTAGAAGTTATTGAGTACAGCAGACAAGGTATCAGTCCATCAGCATTCAAGGTGTTGAAACTGCATGAAATTAAGAATTACTGGTTGGCAAAAAGTAAAGACACCCAGTGATGCCCATATATAATTTATCAACTACCAGAAATGATCACTGTTGTATAACCTTCAATATCACTGTTAAAGCATATTTTCATTATCACAAAGCAGTAAACCTGTGTTGGCTGGACATTGTGGTGGTCCAATGCAGATTACTGGAAGTGGAGATTATGCATCATAGTAGTCAACATGGTCTCCAGACTTGAACTGATGTAGTTTTAGTATATTCAAGAGTTTGTTCACAGATACATTACAGGGAATAAGTTTTCCTTCATCTTTTAATGATGCAAAAGCTGATCGCAGCTCTTTGTCTCCTGTTGCACTTCGAGCTGTCTCCTGTAACATTTAAATTTATTTTCATTATAATTTCTACTCAATCCAAGTATTTAAATTTCACAAAGTAATTACACTAGCATTTATTGTGTTACCCTGTCTGCTAGTTTTGTACTTCTATTGGGAAAATCTTGAGCTAAAGTTAGCCAAATGGAAAAAAAAAGTTCTGCAATTACCTACCTGCATTTCATTGTCTAAAGGTCCTGGTGCATAATTCAACACACGAATGCGGGGTTCTTCTTCTGCTAGAACCTTAAAGAGCATATCCCTTGAGGCTTTTCCAGCACAATAGAGACCCCATGACTTGAAGGGCTGCACAGCACACAATGATGAAATATTGATAACATCTATTGATACATCAGGCTGCTTGAGCATCATATCTATGAACAAAGCATTCAGCAACACCACAGATCTGTAAGAAGACACCAATCAAAAATAATAAAACTATAAAGTGATAAAATATTTGAAGGGATAGTTTTGACATTACCTGGTAAAGTGTATGCTAGTTATTATTGAAAGAATTAAGAGTAAGACGGACAATAGGATAGCAGATGAACAAGGAGGCTTTAGGAAAGGTAGGGGGTGTGTGGACCAGGTGTTTACAGTGAAACATAAGTGAACAGTATTTAGATAAGGCTAAAGAGGTCTTTGTGGCATTTATGGATTTGGAAAAGGCGTATGACAGGGTGGATAGGGGGGCAATGTGGCAGATGTTGCAGGTGTATGGTGTAGGAGGTAGGTTACTGAAAGCAGTGAAGAGTTTTTATGAGGATAGTGAGGCTCAAGTTAGAGTATGTAGGAAAGAGGGAAATTATTTCCCAGTAAAAGTAGGCCTTAGACAAGGATGTGTGATGTCACCATGGTTGTTTAATATATTTATAGATGGGGTTGTAAGAGAAGTAAATGCGAGGGTCTTGGCAACAGGCGTGGAGTTAAAAGATAAAGAATCGCACATAAAGTGGGAGTTGTCACAGTTGCTCTTTGCTGATGACACTGTGCTCTTGGGAGATTCTGAAGAGAAGTTGCAGAGATTGGTGGATGAATTTGGTAGGGTGTGCAAAAGAAGAAAATTAACCCTTTGACTGTCGCGGCCGTATATATACGTTTACGAGGTACCGTGTTTGACGTATATATACTCTTAAATTCTAGCGACTTCAAATCAGGCAGGAGAAAGCTGGTAGGCCCACATGTGAGAGAATGGGTCTGTGTGGTCAGTGTGCACCATATAAAAAAAATCCTGGAGCACGCAGTGCATAAAGAGAAAAAAAAACTCCGACAGTTTTTTTTTAATTAAAATGCCGACTTTGTGGTCTATTTTCGTATAGTATTTGTGGTTGTATTCTCGTTTTCTTGGTTTCATTTGATAGAATGGAAACTATATTATAGAAACAGAGGTGATTTTGATTAATTTTACTATAAAAAGAACCTGGAAATGGAGCACAAAGTACGGGAAATGTTTGATTTTTGCCGATGTTCAAAAGTAAACAAATGATGTCATTGTCCAATAAATGTCCAAATAGCCATTCTAATATGCAGTCATGAATGGGTTGATGTAATTTTTACAATGATTACAGTATTGCAGTAGTCTGCATAACAGTAAATCTTCTATTAATTTTTTTTTTTTTATTATTATTATCACACTGGCCGATTCCCACCAAGGCAGGGTGGCCCGGAAAAGAAAAACTTTCACCATCATTCACTCCATCACTGTCTTGCCAGAAGGGTGCTTTACACTACAGTTTTTAAACTGCAACATTAACATCCCTCCTTCCTATTTTTTGTTTGAATAAAATTTCAAAATAAAAAGCAAGAGTAATATCACAGGGGCCTGGATACATGACTGATGAACAAAGAAAATGTTATTTTAGAGCCAGGAATGTCTGCATTGTTCATTCTGGTCCTTATTTTGAAACTGTCATATTTTTTAATTTTCGTGAAATTGCCCAAATTGCAAATTTCTGACCATGTTATTGGGTAGTTGAAATCGGTAAATGGGCAGTTTCTTGTACTCAATCAATGGAAAAAATGGAGTTCTGAAGAAATAGCTATGAGTTTGGTTGACTGGAATAATGGAATTAGCCGAAAATAGGGCGAAATCGCCGATTTGTAAATATCGCTGAGGTCGCTAACTTCGCGAGAGCGTAATTCAGTCAGTTTTCCATCAAATTTCGTTTTTTTTTTGGTGTCTTTACAATCGGGAAAAGATTCTATTATTTCGTGAGAAAAAATAAATTTTTTTTTTTTAAATTTTGCGACACCAGGAGACACCTCAGGATTGGGGGTTGCGACAGTCAAAGGGTTAAAAGTGAATACAGGAAAGAGTAAGGTTATGAGGATAACAAAAAGATTGGGTGATGAAAGATTGGATATCAGATTGGAGGGAGAGAGTATGGAGGAGGTGAATGTATTCAGATATTTGGGAGTGGACGTGTCAGCGGATGGGTCTATGAAAGATGAGGTGAATCATAGAATTGATGAGGGGAAAAGGGTGAGTGGTGCACTTAGGAGTCTGTGGAGACAAAGAACTTTGTCCTTGGAGGCAAAGAGGGGAATGTATGAGAGTATAGTTTTACCAACGCTCTTATATGGGTGTGAAGCATGGGTGATGAATGTTGCAGCGAGGAGAAGGCTGGAGGCAGTGGAGATGTCATGTCTGAGGGCAATGTGTGGTGTGAATATAATGCAGAGAATTCGTAGCTTCGAAGTTAGGAGGAGGTGCGGGATTACCAAAACTGTTGTCCAGAGGGCTGAGGAAGGGTTGTTGAGGTGGTTCGGACATGTAAAGAATGGAGCGAAACAGAGTGACTTCAAGAGTGTATCAGTCTGTAGTGGAAGGAAGGCGGGGTAGGGGTCGGCCTAGGAAAGGTTCGAGGGAGGGGGTAAAGGAAGTTTTGTGTGCGACGGGCTTGGACTTCCAGCAGACATGAGTGAGCGTGTTTGATAGGAGTGAATGTAGACAAACGGTTTTTAATACTTGACGTGCTGTTGGAGTGTAAGCAAAGTAACATTTATGAAGGGGTTCAGGGAAACCGGCAGGCCAGACTTGAGTCCTGGAGATGGGAAGTACAGTGCCTGCACTCTGAAGGAGGGGTGTTAATGTTGCAGTTTAAAAACTGTAGTGTAAAGCACCCTTCTGGCAAGACAGTGATGGAGTGAATGATGGTGAAAGTTTTTCTTTTTCGGGCCACCCTGCCTTGGTGGGAATCGGCCAGTGTGATAAAAAAAAAAATAAAAAAATCATCCTCATGCCACTAATAAGTCCTCCAGTCTATTTACCAACAAGAAATAACCAATAAGATTATAAATACCCCTTCCCCAAGAGAGAAAGAAAAAAAAAAGGCTTGCCACTATTTTAACCAAAACAAGGTCAGAGGTTAGCTGTTCATCATGCACTAAGTGTGGCATTTTTTTTTTTTCCCATTCTGCTCACACCCATTCTCTCATGTCTAGGCCAAAATTTGCTACCCACAAACAATTAAGTTTATTCAGGTATACACAAATACAGTTACATAGATAGCAGCATACGTGTAGAGAACCTAGGATAACCCAAAAAAAAGTCAGCAAAATCTGAGAGCACTATGAATTGTGTGTAGATATATGAGAGTGACACTGATATAGATTTATGGGACCAACAGTGAAAGTCACAATGTACAGTACACATTAATATAACCTCTAAAAAACAAAAACAGTCAATTGTAAAATACTGTTACAATGTTGCTGATACTTTACTGTAAAACTAAATTGCACTGTAGTGCAAATATCAGTTTAGTTCACTAAACTGATAAAAAAATTTCTACTTGTGCAAAATGGCTCTATGAACAATTTGGGATTATTGCTTTAGTGTGAATATAACTACTGTACATAAACAAAGCATATTAGAACGGTGGACTTACCCGATATTCAGACGGAAATAGCTGTTGATATGGTCTTGGTCCTTAAGATCCCGCAAGTACACCAGATTGCCAAGGGAGCCAGCATTGTGGAACAAGAGACAGCGAGTTGGACGAGAGCTCTGTCCCACCTGTGGCAGTTTATCCAGAGTTTTCTGCAACTCCTCCTTACTGGCTGTTTCAAGATCCATTCCAATTGAGATGAACTGTTGGAGCAAAATGTGAATTGTAGAACTTGGCATGAAAACCAAATCATTGTATAAAAAAAAGACTATTTTACATTGCCAGTTTTGTTCTAGATTTGCTGGTATAATCGCCCAGCCTTGGCTCCCATTCATGTGGGTATCTCAGACTCAGACCAACCTCTGCCATGGGAGGAGGTACAAGTACCTCATCTTTGCATTGCCAGTATTGTTGCAACTACTGCACAGTGGTTACAATATTAACTTACGTATAATTACAAGTTAGTTGGTAAATTTTATATTGTTAGCCAATTGTCTTTGTATAGGATACTAAAATGACTACTTAAACAATTACATTTCTGCCAATATTACATTTTAGTAAAAAAGAAGACTGTTTCATCGGGCTATATTTCAATACAGTCAATTAAAGCTGACTAAATGAGAGGGAGCACAGTACAGTACCATCTTCAGAAATTTATTTTTGCAAATTCTTAGTGATTAAATGCCTGTACTTAAATAACAGAAAAGAACTTTTGGAATTTTAATATTTACCAAGTAATGCATTGAGATAATGTAGGACTGCTGTATTTCTTTTTACCATATTGAAGAAAATTACATTTACTCTATGTGAAAACTATGTATTAAGGTGGTTCAGTTTGCGCTTCCCTTTTCTTGGGTCAAACCTGATACTTCCCATCTCCCCAAAGTTATGACTATGGATTTCACACTTTCCCAAGGATAGTATTATACATGTATACTGGATGCTGAAGTCCATACAGCAGTAGATATTTTTGGTGCACTTTAACAGTGTAGGTCACTCAGTACTGTGTACAGTATATACAACATGTGCTTAAAAAACAAAAGACAGTTTTGATTAATGAAGTCACACCGACAAATATAAACACTAACATATAGGGCACTCATGTTAAGTTAAAATAACCAGTAGAGCCCAAATAGTACTGCTGTAAACCTTCACACTCTCCTCCCAACACATGTATAAACAGAAAATAAAAGCTGACAAAATCCTTGGGAAGATGGTCCTAAATATACTGTAGTACTGTAGGATAATCTAAATCAAATGCAGAAACTACTTTGTAACATTATAATGGTCTAAGATGGATTGGATCACAGGCTCGAGTTCTCTCTCTAAGGTGTGGATTAGTTGGGAATTTATCTGGTTATATTAAACAATAGACCCAAGAATAGTGGAAATTAACAACTGAATAAAAAGAATGGACAGATTAATAGGCCACTGTTTAAGTTACTGTTAATTTTTCTATAATTTTAACCAATGCTTAACATTTAACAAGTTACAGTAATAATAATGTAATTAAAAGAAAAGGATGCTTTTGATAAAAGAAACTGGTGCTTCACTTTTTCGGATCAAACCCAATTACTGTACCTATTACCCATACGCTATATGACTCCTTCCCCTAAGGAAAGTTACTCGATGCCCCTCTTGATCTTTGGAAATTAACTTTACCTCCCATTCCTTGGATCAAACCAGATCCTCTCATTCCCAGTCCTTCAAGAGGTGCTTCAGTGCCACTGAAGGGTTCTTGATGTTAGGAATTATTGCTACTCTCCCATTCCTCATATCAAGCCTAACTGCCTCCCATTTCCTAAGAACTATATGGTCTCTTAAGAAATCAGTGTCTCCCTGTGAAAATAATCACATTCCTGAGCACTGTATAACTTTCACAGGCTAGGCACGTTCCCTTGAAAATATAATACAGTAATAGTTCAAGTGAAAATTAGGTCTACAGAGAAAGTAACTCCGACCTGAACACAATACTGAGTGACCCATATGGATTAAGAGCATTTTGAGAATAAGTACTGTATTAATTTACTACTTGATCTACAAATATGATAGAGCAAACTCTTAAAATATGTAATCCCATCACAAATGTAATTTTAATAGGTAATGCCATGCAGGTCATCACAAATAGATAATCCCAATGAGAGTATCATACTATAATCAAACAATTTCAATAATAGGTAATCAAAGACTTTACAAATAAGTAACACGGCCTTGTAAATACAGTGGTACCTTGGTATACGTCCACTTTGAAGTAAGTCCAACTTGGTATACATCCTGTTTGGATGCGAAAATTTTTGCTTGGTATAAGACCTTTGTTTGGAATATGACTCGCATGCTTAAACTTTTATGGGTCAAAAATGAGTCGCGATACCGCACACTACCCTTGTTTACCTCTCTCTCTCGAGACAAAACCACAACTACCCACTAGCGTCAGTATACCCGTTGCTACCATTCAGTGAATAACCCGCGCTGTAACTGAATTTTCATGTAATTTTGTGTTTTTTTGTAATTTTTAGTAAATTCATTAACCATGAGTTCTAAGAAAGTTAATGAGAAGAGTCAAGCAACGAAGAAAATGGTTAGGATCACCATGGAGGTGAAAAAAGAGATTGTTGAAAAGTATGAAGGTGGCATGTGTATCCAAGACTTGGCTGCTGCATACCGTATGCCGAGAACAACGGTATCTACGTTTGTGAAAAATGAAGATGTTATTAAATCGGCTAACACTGCGAAGGGGGTGAAATCGATTACCAAACAAAGACCAGGGACATTAGAGCTTGTTGAAAAATTGCTCTTGATCTGGATAACAGAAAAACAATGTGCCAGCGATAGCATATCAGAGGGCTCTGTGGCTGTGTCTGCTGTGGAGAATATTCTCTCTGGGCAGGTCCATAGGTCTGGATGTGAATGATGGTGAAGCGGAGGGGCACAGGGAACAGCTGACCACTGAGGAGCTGCAGGAACTTGAGGAGGAACACAAGACTAAGATGGATGCACTCTCTTCAGGCTCAGAAGAGGAGACAAAGGAAGCCCCTACTTCATTAATCAAGGAAATCTTTGCCAAATGGATGGACGTCAAAAACTTTGCAGAGAAGTACCACCCCAACAAAGCCCAAACAAGCTGTAATAGCATTGTCTGGAATGACCAGACAATTTCACATTTCCGAAACTTCCTGAGAAGGCAGAAGCAAAGTTCTATGGACAGATTTGTAGTAAAAGTCAAACCTGGTGAGCTTCAACCAGGTCAAAATAGGTAAAAAGAGACAGAAAAGAGAAGGGGACTCCTTCTAAACAATAACGTTTCCTCCTCCTCCTCCTCCTCCTCCTCCTCCTCCTCCCTTCTCAGCACTATCCTAGTAGGCACTAGACTTTTCAGCAAAGTAAAGCGAGGTTAAATTTGCATTTATTTCATCTAATTCTTTTGTATTTATGTGTGTGTTTTAGTAATAAGCAGTGTTTAAATTACATATTTTAGTATTAAGCAGTGTTTAAATTATTTTATACAATCCCATCAATGTATATGCCAATAATAGGATTTCTTTTTCATCGGAACGGATTAATCATTTTCCTTAAATTTATGGGAAAATTCGTTTGATATATGTCCTGTTTGGTACAAGTCCAAGATCCTGGAATGGATTAAGGATGTATACCTAGGTACCACTGTACATAACATGCCATAAAAAAAGTTGGTAATAACAGTCTTCACTAACCTTGACATCTGGGTTGGCCTTGTGGACCATTGCTTGAGTGTTGTCCAGACCATGTTGTGAGCGAGCCACACCTATGATGACAGAGCCAGGGGCCACCACACCTGCCACACCCTCACATATGGCTGCCCCAAGGCCTTTTGATGCCCCAGTCACCACCACCCATGACACCCCCCAGGGCAACTCCTTAACTCCATCACTCATCTGTAGAAATTAAACCAGTTAATTACAAAATTGCAGCACTGATTGACCCACATGAAATTAGCACTATATGAGAATGAGGATAATTACAGTAGGACCCCCTATATCCGTAGGGATACATTCCAAGGACCTGCCATGGATCCCGAAACCATGGATACCAGGTTCTACTGTATTAGAATATCAGCTCATTGGGGTTGAAGGGCTTTTGATGTAAGGATTTAGGGTTACTCCTTCCAGATTCAGACTTGTGGAACTCGGCCATTATTAAAAAATGGTGAGAAACCACTATCATGTGCTTTAAATACCCTATGGACACAGTTGTCATCCCACAATCACTAAAAAATTTGATATAGCCCCACTTCACAAAGGTTGCAGAAAAGCAATCTCAGGTCTAGAGAACGAGAACATCACTTCCCACATTACCAAAATCTTTGAAATTTAAAAAAAAATTAAGGCTGGTAATCCTGTGGATTTGCAACAATTACACAACTCCGGGCAAAAAAGTTTAAGCATGGGTAATGGTAGCTGTACACGGGAAGCTGAGAAAACTCTACTTTAGCTAGATTAAGATCTATCATGTATTATCTAGGAGAGAAAAAATGGCTCCTGCCTCACCCTCCATCCACTGCTGGAATAAAAACTTAATATACCATATCATATAGCAAAAATGGGATTGATTTTACAGGAGAAATAGAATATGAAGGAAGACATGGAGCGCAACTACCTTTACTTGACTAGTACTGCTTCTATCTTAATGACTCCTGCTACTTCATTGCCAATTAAAGTTGTGTACTAGTGGCTCTACTGGTTGCTACCAGTTCTGCTCTTTCACAACCCTCTACATCTACCAGACTTACTATTATTATTGACAGTAGCCTTTTTGTCAACTGATCATCCTGGTACAGTTGTTGGGCACACAATAGGAATCTGCTGACTTTCAGATTGCCCCAGGTACTGAATGTAACATGGTCTGCATGGGTTTACCATTCACTTAACTTATTTTCACATTTTCTGACATTAAATTTTAACCAGTCCAACAATCCTGACTGATAGAGTTATATTAAATATGTAGGTCCTGAAGGCTCTGATAACTTCTCCCACTAGGGGAACCATGAGCTTATTTCTTGGGTGGCATTGAAAATTGGGTTGGGCAAATGTTTTGTTAGTGGGATGAATTGTAAAGGACCTGCCTAGTATGGGCCAGCAGGCCTCCTGCAGCATTCCTCCTTTCTTATGTTCTTATGTATCTAAGTGAACTATGCCAGTATATACTTACAAAGCGCTTGTTTGTCCAGTTGATTCTTTAATGACTAGATATTTCCAAAGCACTTTGACCATGAGTCACTCAGCATTCTTAGCAATTTAAAAACCTATAAATACCCAATAAAAAAATTAAAATAACTACAAACGTGAACCAACGCTTAATAAAATACTAACCAACATCAGCTAAAAAAAAAAAAAAGTAAAATGACCAACCTAAAAGCTCCCAGAGATCCCTATAGAAACCCTGGTAAATATAAACACTATGACAAAGACAGGAAGGTCAGAGCTGTGGGTAAACTCTTCAAATCTATTCCAGTCAGGTGCATGCCACAAACTACACAGGTAAGAAGGAACACTCCCGAACAGGTGGCTATTGGGGAGATGCGTATGCCCAATCCTCAGACACTCGTTTCAAAGTGATGAGTCCTGCTGAAAGAGGAAAGCAAAACATTCTCCCAACTCCTGTTTAACTTACTGCTAGTCTCCAGGGCCCATCAGGCCTGCCACTTCCCGACGACATATTTGAAGATATGACAAAGTCACTACAAAGCAAAAGCCTACTGCAGAGTAGGCTCACTAAGGCAGCTTTTCTGCCTCGGCATCCACCCGTTCATATACAGACATCAACATGGCCCGGGCAACAACAGAACTCTGCATCCTTGTGCTGCATCTTTTGGACCAAAAGGTGGACAAGGAAAGATGGAACAAAATCTGAATACAGTGGTCCCTCAATAATCGTCCGGCCTGAAAGTCGTCCATTTCGGAAATAGTCCTGTTTTTTCGTCAAAATATTGGCTCGCAAATGGTCCGGTAACTCTCTAATAGTCCTTTGTCCCAGACGCGTACTCACGCTCTGAGCCGCCTCGGCCTTTCCTTCCCAGCCAGTGTGCCATTGTTTACCAGTGAGCGACAGTCCCCTCACGTGCTCCAGCGAAATATTTCATAATATTCCATTTATTTTAGTGCTTGCAAGTTATTTAAGTTCTAAATAAGCTACCATGGCTCCAAAGAAAGCTCCTAGTGCCAAGCCTTTGATAAAGTTAGCTTAATATGTTTATTATGCACCCCATACCCATCATGTGGGCGGCAGTCAAAAGATTACAGAGGTACATAATTGGTTCAGGGACTGGACTCCAAAGTTTTGATAGCTGAGCAAGTTACATAGGTAATGAACTAGATCTGGTCATAATCATGACCAAGTTACAAAGGTAATGAGCTCCAGGTAGAGCTGGTCACACTCATGAATAATTGCAAAGGTAATGAATCAAACACATTAATCATGAGAATTTACAAAGGTAATGAGCTCCAGGTAGAGCTGGTCACAATCATGACAAGTTTCAAAGGTAATGAATGATAAACACGTTATGACATGATAACAATCATAGACAAATTACAGAGTAATGAGCAGTTAACAAACATAGTAGGGAATTCATCCAATGCCCCAACAACAGATGTTGCTAGGTGCCTGTCTCTCCTCGGCAGACAGCCATTGCAAACAGCAGCAAGTTGCCCCGGGATCTGCTGCTTGCACGAGCACCATCGACCCTCCCCAAGAGGTCCAAGAAGCCAGTGACTCCGTTAGCAGCCCGATGGAGAGCTGCCCTAGGGACATGTCAGCGTCCTGGTGGATGCCAAGTTGATTGAAGATCCCAGGCCCTCGTGTGCACGGATGTTGAAGCTTGAGGAACTGAGTACACACTGCCTGTGGCACACCTGACAGCTGCCTTGCGGTCGAACTCCACGATGCTGTCCCTGTAGTAGAAGTTCCTGTGAGCCCGGCACTCCCTGCAGTGCCATCGCTGACATCGTGGGTTAGGGGAGAAGTACCCTCTATAGATGGGGTGGCGCTGGGAGTTGGGTGGGTGAGGCGGGGGAGACGCACAGGGGTGAGGCGTTATGAGAGGGTCACTGTTTACTACACACCCCCTCCCCCCAGCAGAGAGGGGGGGGGAGGCACTGACTGGTCCTGACTCAACACCAAACCCTCTAAAACTGCACAACACTTCAAATATTTATGCTAAAACGATGCACTGGGATGTCCGTTCGCTGCTCTGGTATCTTCTCAAAGCATTCACACTGAGTTCTGTTAAGTAGGGACCTGGTCAGCCTCTTTGACCAGGAGCTATCCTTGAAAATCCCACAGCTAGCCTGCTACACAACCTGCCGCATTGGCCATGATGCTCTATGTGCTTTGGTAAAGGTGAGAAATACGATTGAATTTAAGAAAAACATCATTGAACAATATGATAGTGGTGTATGTGTGGGCGAACTGGCCAGGATGTACAACAAATCCCATACAACCATATCTTCCATCATAGCCAAGAAAAAGGAAATTAAGGACGCTGTTGTTGCAAAGGGGGTAAATATGCCGACAAAAATGAGATCACCAGTACTCGAAGATGTTGAGAAGTTTTTATTGGTGTGGATAAATGATAAACAATTAGCAGGAGATACTCTTACGACTTCGATTATTTGTGAAAAGTCTAGGCAGTTGCATGACGATTTGGTAAAGAAATTGCCTGCAACTAGTGATGATGTGAGTGAATTTAAGGCCAGCAAAGGCTGGTTTGAGAGATTTAAGAAGCGTACTGGCATACACAGTGTGGTAAGGCATGGTGAGGCTGCCAGTTCGGACCACAAGGCGGCTGAAAAATATGTGCATGAATTCAAGGAGTACATAAACAGTGAAGGACTGAAACCTGAACAAGTGTTCAATTGTGATGAAACAGGCCTTTTTTGGAAGAAAATGCCAAAGAGGACCTACATTACTCAGTAAGAAAAGGTGCTGCCAGGACACAAGCCTATGAAAGACAGGCTGATGCTAATGTTCTGTGCTAATGCTAGTGGGGATTTCAAAGTGAAGCCATTACTAGTGTACCATTCTGAAAATCCCAGAGTGTTCAAGAAAAACAATGTTATGAAGAGTAAATTGTGTGTGTTTTGGAAATCTAATAGTAAGGCATGGGTCACGAAGGAAATTTTTGTAGAGTGGTTCAATAAAGTGTTTGGCCCTAGTGTGAAGAATTACCTCCTGGAAAAGAAATTGGATCTCAAGTGCCTCCTAGTAATGGACAATGCACCTGCTCATCCTCCAAACTTGGATGACCTAATTCTGAAGGAGTTTGGGTTCATCACAGTAAAGTTCTTGCCCCCGAATGCCACTCCTCTCCTCCAGCCCATGGACCAGCAGGTCATTGCAAACTTTAAAAAGCTCTACACCAAAGCAATGTTTGAAATGTGCTTGAATGTGACCTCAGACACTCGCTTGACCCTACGAGATTTTTGGAAAGAACACTTCAGTATTCTCCATTGCGTAAGCCTTATAGGTAAAGCTTGGGAGGGAGTGACTACCAGGACTTTGAACTCTGCTTGGAGAAAATTGTGGCCAGATTGTGTCCACAAGAGGGATTTTGAAGGGTTTGGGGGCTGACCCTGATGAGCCTATGTCAGTTGTTAAATCCATTGTGGCACTGGGGAGTTCCATGGGGTTGGATGCGAGTTTGGAGGATGTGGAAGAGTTGGTGGAGGACCACAACAAAGAGCTAACCACTGAGGAGCTGCAAGAGCTTCAGCAGGAAGAGCAACAGATCACAGCTCAGAATCTTGCTGCAGAGGAGGAGGAAGAGAGATGGAGGAAGGTGCCTTCTTCAGAAATTAAGAAGATTTTTGAAATGTGGGGTAGGATGGAAAGATTTATGGAGAAACGGAAAGATTTATGGAGAAACATCACCCAGAGAAGGATGTTGCAAGCCATATCGGCAAACTTGTACAGTGAGTCTTGGTCCATTTTAGGGAAGTTTTAAAGAGATGCCAGAAACAGAGCTCTCTGGACAGTTTTTTTGCGAGACAGGACTCCAGTGACTCTCAAGGTGGTCCTAGTGGCATTAAGAAGCAGAGAAGAGAAGTAACCCCAGAAAAGCAATTGGTGCCCGAGGTGTTGATGGAAGGGGATTCCCCTTCCAAACAATAAATCATCCAATCAGTCTCCTTCTCCAGTCTTCCATACACAAAGAAGAATCGCCAATAAAGGTAAGTGTTATTCTGTTAATGTTTAATTCATCATGTGCCACTGTATTGTTTATGTACTACATCTATATTTCATGTAAAAAAAATTTTTGTTTTAATACTTCTGGGTGTCAGGAACGGATTAACTGAATTTACATTATTTCTTATGGGGAAAATTGATTCGTAAATCGTCCATTTGGATAATAGTCCCACTTCCAGGAACGGATTATGGATGATTATTGAGGGACCACTGTACTTAGGGAACCGAGAATCAGGTTACCAAGGTACTTAGGAAGGAATGTATCGTTTTGATATTTTTTAGTGATATGCAAGAGAGCAGAACAAAAATTTACAAGGAAAGAAAAAGAAGACAACCGGTTGACTAATAGAAGCCACTTCCCTGCCACTTGTCCCTACTCCCGCAATAACCAGTGCTGTCTTTCGGAGACAACCCCTTACCCTACCAAGGGCACAGCTCTAGGGTAGCTCGCCCAGAACGGAGAAAAGTTTGGCAAATTTGTCAATTTATACTGGAAGCATCAGAGGTGCTAGCAGCATCTGGTTAGTAATGGATGAGAGTGAACTGGCAAGAACAAAGTTTCACACCATCAGACACCACCCATGGAACCTCAGGTATTACTTTGCCATCAAACAGCCACTGGATGAACCACCCAATGCATCACCAGGGGGGTCCACCTGAAGGTTCACCTGATGATCCAGTCCCCTTATAGTGGTGAAGACAACCTCAACAGAAAGAAGCAAAAGAACTAACAGATGGCAACACCTTTCACAATCCTATGGAGCAAAATTTAATGACTGGGAAAAACCTCCACTAATTTAAGTCAAGTTTTGATGGTGGAAAGTGCTGAGTTCTCGGTCAAGTTAAGACAATCATAGTACTAGGAGAGAGCACAACTTTGTAGTACCCACAGTCAGTGGCCAGGCTTCAAACACCTTTTTACCCACAGTCAGTGGCCAGGCTTCAAACACCTTTTTACCCACAGTCAGTGGCCAGGCTTCAAACACCTTTTATTGTATAGCAATAAAGGAATGGAACACACTGCCCACACATGTCAAAGCCAGTCATAGCATGAACCACCAGTCATAGCATGAACCACTTCAAGAAGAGTGCCAAAAGGTGTCTGATGAATGTAGCTACAGAAAGGGAGGGGAGTGATTTTTTATTTTTTGGCTAACACACGTGTAATTTTACCTTATTCCTAGTAATGACCCTCGTATTGTAGATAGTCTTAATTACCCTCATGTAGTAGATAGTCTTTTTAGTATGATAAGATGTTATCTTCATTACAGAATAAGATATTATAACCTTTATATTATAATAATAACATAAAAGGACCCCAATGGAAATAAGTCACTGACTTTTTTGGGTTATCCTAGGTACTTTACACATATGCTGCTATGTATGATAATTATGTAACTATTTGTGTATACCTGAATAAACTTACTTACACTCAAACCTCAACACTACGTTAAGGTGACCCAGCATTGACGGGGAGATTAAAAGTGTCTCCTGGGTTCTCACAATTCCTAATAAATGGTTTTAGATGCACTGGAACTGAAGCAAAAAAGCACATGTAGTATACAGATTTTGCAAAAGCCTTCAATATATGTAACTGTACATTATTATTATAATCAAGGGGGAGTGCTAAACCCATAGGATTATGCAGCGCCTGTGGGAATGAGATGTGAAAGGTATTTAGGCATAATTCTGGGAACTGGATCACAGATTCAATTCCCTAGATCAAGAGCCCCTCACCACCGTCAAGGAAGTCATTGTCCTCTTCGCTTTAGGGCCGAGAGGATCTCCTGCGCAGATACTTCTGTTAAAGTTGCCCTTCCTGCGCAGTTTCCCGTTTTCTCAAAGATGGCGACTAGTTGCCACAGGAGAACAAACACTGTTGACTTAGTCAGAGGAGCAATTTACTCGACGAATGCCTCTCTTTTACTGCCGGCAATCGTCAGGGACACATACTGCACTGACAACGACGAGCTCTATGGGATTGCTCTAAATCAGTGGTACTCTTTGCGCAGCTCGCGAGCCGCCAATAACAAGATATGCAGGCTAATATTACCATGTCTAATTTTTCTCATTTACTATATTTCACTAGCAGCTCAGTACTACTTAATTTAGTTGAGTTACGCTAACTTGCAGTAGCTGCAGCTCTCTCAATCAATGTGTTTAACTGAAGTGGCTCTCTTGCAAAAGTTAGTGAATAACACTGCTCTAAATGGATCATCACAGATTTTCATCAAGTTCTGCACAGTGGCGGCTTATGAGAGAACGGTGACACAGTTTCAGAAGTGTATCGCCGTGACTACTGGACTGGAGGTTTGACTGCGGGGTGCCTCAAAGTATTACACCTGGGTGAGGATTAGGAATGTTCCCTTTGAGGCGGATAATGTAGATATTCGGGAGACATTTCAACAATATGGTGAGGTACATGCGGTGCCATTGGGACGATGGACGGATGGCATCTATGTGGGACTGCCAGCAGGTTCTTACACTGTAAAGATGACATTGAGACGCCCCATTCCTTCGTATGTTATCCTAGAGGATTTTAGGACACAGGTGTTTGTGACTTATGAAGGACAATGAAAGACGCGTCGTTTGTGTGGTGCTTTTGACCACATTGCAGCCGGGTGTGGTAAGGCAGCACCCCAGAGATCAGCTGGTATGGAAATGCCAGTGGTGACCAAGTCTGTGGTGGTAGCTCCATCTGCTCCTGTGGATGCGGGAAGTAAAGGCACATGGGCGGACGAAGTGGATGGTGTGGAGGAGCGTTGTGTGACGCTACCAGAAGTTCCGGATGCGCCCACACAGGACAGGCCTGGACCTGAGCAGGAGCCTGCTGGGGTTGTGGAGGCAGAGGAACTGCAGGACTTATCTGAACCCCTGAGGATGATACAGTCTTTTCTGGAAGTGCCAGTGGAGGAGATATCCTCTGTAGGTGGGAGAATTTGAATGGTGGAGGAAGATATGCATGGGCAGGTACCAGAGCCCCCGGGGTCGGGGACTGGCATGTTAAAGTTGCAGTAAGTGGAGGCTGAGGTGTACAGGGATGGGGAAAGTGATGGGATGGAGGTAGTGCGCGCTTCTAGGAAGAGGGCTGGAGGCTCGTCGAATGATGAGGTAATCACGCCAGCCCAGTATTCAGGTAAAAAGATGTGGGTGGGAGTGACCAAGAAAAGGCATGGGAGTGCACAGGGGAGAGGGGGTCCAGGGAAGTAAGTGTGCAAGGGAGAAGGTTAGAGCAATGAAAAGTGCAATAGACAGGTCACAGAAACAGAGGAAAGCCCCCTTTTTTGCATATTTAAGTGTCTAACTAAATGTGAATGGCCTTAGGGCTGCTGTTAAACTTGTATGGTTGGAGGATGTTTTGAGACGATTGGACACTGACGTGGTTTTCATTCAAGAACATAATTTTAAGTATGGTAGGGATTTGAGGTTTTAGGATGTATGCTGGTATTTCTGGGAGATTAAAGGGTGGAGTGGCAGTGGCGATGAGGGAATCCAGCCCATTCCGAGTGCTCGGTTGGGAAGTGGGGGGGGGGAGGGAAGGGCGGTGAGGGTGGAGGGGATGTGGGGGGGAGGTCAGGGCGTGTTTCCTGGGGATTTATATGCTGGCAGATAGTAACACCTGGAGTTTACCTGGAGAGAGTTCCGGGGGTCAACGCCCCCGCGGCCCGGTCTGTGACCAGGCCTCCTGGTGGATCTCAGAGCCTGATCAACCAGGCTGTTGCTGCTGGCTGCACGCAAACCAACGTACGAGCCACAGCCCGGCTGATCCGGAACTGACTTTAGGTGCTTGTCCAGTGCCAGCTTGAAGACTGCCAGGGGTCTGTTGGTAATCCCCCTTATGTGTGCTGGGCGGCAGTTGAACAGTCTCGGGCCCCTGACACTTATTGTATGGTCTCTTAACGTGCTAGTGACACCCCTGCTTTTCATTGGGGGGATGGTGCATCGTCTGCCAAGTCTTTTGCTTTCGTAGTGAGTGATTTTCATGTGCAAGATCGGTACTAGTCCCTCTAGGATTTTCCAGGTGTATATAATCATGTATCTCTCCCTCCTGCGTTCCAGGGAATACAGGTTTAGGAACCTCAAGCGCTCCCAATAATTGAGGTGTTTTATCTCCGTTATGCGCGCCGTGAAAGTTCTCTGTACATTTTCTAGGTCGGCAATTTCACCTGCCTTGAAAGGTGCTGTTAGTGTGCAGCAATATTCCAGCCTAGATAGAACAAGTGACCTGAAGAGTGTCATCATGGGCTTGGCCTCCCTAGTTTTGAAGGTTCTCATTATCCATCCTGTCATTTTTCTAGCAGATGCGATTGATACAATGTTATGGTCCTTGAAGGTGAGATCCTCCGACATGATCACTCCCAGGTCTTTGACGTTGGTGTTTCACTCTATTTTGTGGCCAGAATTTGTTTTGTACTCTGATGAAGATTTAATTTCCTCATGTTTACCATATCTGAGTAATTGAAATTTCTCATCGTTGAACTTCATATTGTTTTCTGCAGCCCACTGAAAGATTTGGTTGATGTCCGCCTGGAGCTTTGCAGTGTCTGCAATGGAAGACACTGTCATGCAGATTCGGGTGTCATCTGCAAAGGAAGACACGGTGCTGTGGCTGACATCCTTGTCTATGTCGGATATGAGGATGAGGAACAAGATGGGAGCGAGTACTGTGCCTTGTGGAACAGAGCTTTTCACCGTAGCTGCCTCGGACTTTACTCTGTTGACGACTACTCTCTGTGTTCTGTTAGTGAGGAAATTATAGATCCATCGACCGACTTTTCCTGTTATTCCTTTAGCACGCATTTTGTGCGCTATTACGCCATGGTCACACTTGTCGAAGGTTTTTGCAAAGTCTGTATATATTACATCTGCATTCTTTTTGTCTTCTAGTGCATTTAGGACCTTGTCGTAGTAATCCAATAGTTGAGACAGACAGGAGCGACCTGTTCTAAACCCATGTTGCCCTGGGTTGTGTAACTGATGGGTTTCTAGATGGGTGGTGATCTTGCTTCTTAGGACCCTTTCAAAGATTTTTATGATATGGGATGTTAGTGCTATTGGTCTGTAGTTCTTTGCTGTTGCTTTACTGCCCCCTTTGTGGAGTGGGGCTATGTCTGTTGTTTTTAGTAACTGTGGGACGACCCCCGTGTCCATGCTCCCTCTCCATAGGATGGAAAAGGCTCGTGATAGGGGCTTCTTGCAGTTCTTGATGAACACAGAGTTCCACGAGTCTGGCCCTGGGGCAGAGTGCATGGGCATGTCATTTATCGCCTGTTCGAAGTCATTTGGCATCAGGATAACATCGGATAGGCTTGTGTTAATCAAATTTTGTGGCTCTCTCATAAAAAATTCATTTTGGTCTTCGACTCAGTCTGGTTAGCGGCTTGCTAAAAACTGAGTCATATTGGGACTTGAGTAGCTCACTAATTTCCTTGCTGTCATCTGTGTAGGACCCATCTTGTTTAAGTAGGGGCCCAATACTGGACGTTGTTCTCGATTTTGATTTGGCATAGGAGAAGAAATACTTTGGGTTTCTTTCGATTTCATTTATGGCTTTTAGTTCTTCCCACGATTCCTGACTCCTAAAGGATTCTTTTAGCTTAAGTTCGATGCTTGCTATTTCTCTGACCAGTGTCTCCCTACGCATTTCAGATATATTGACCTTTTTTAGCCGCTCTGTTATTCTTTTCCGTCGCCTGTAAAGGGAGCGCCTGTCTCTTTCTGTTTTACATCTACTCCTCCTTTTTCTTAGAGGAATAGGCCTTGTGCATACATCGAGTGCCACCGAGTTAATCTGTTCTAGGCATAAGTTGGGGTCTGTGTTGCTTAGTATATCTTCCCAGCTTATATCGGTTAGGACTTGGTTTACTTGGTCCCACTTTATGTTTTTGTTATTGAAGTTGAATTTGGTGAATGCTCCCTCGTGACTAATCTCATTATGTCGGTCTGGGGCTCCGCGCATACATGACTGAACCTCAATTATGTTGTGATCTGAGTATATTGTTTTTGATATGGTGACATTTCTTATCAGATCATCATTGTTAGTGAAGATGAGGTCTAGTGTATTCTCCAGTCTAGTAGGCTCTATTATTTGCTGGTTTAAATTGAATTTTGTGCAGAGATTTAAAAGCTCGCGTGAGTGTGAGTTTTCATCAGAGCTGCCTCCTGGTGTTATTACTGCAACAATATTATTTGCTATATTCCTCCATTTTAGGTGCCTTAAGTTGAAATCCCCCAGGAGCAAGATGCTGGGTGCAGGAGCTGGAAGGTTTTCCAGACAGTGGTCAATTTTTAACAGCTGTTCCTGGAATTGCTGGGATGTTGCATCCGGAGGCTTGTAGACTACCACAATGACTAGGTTTTGGTTCTCGACCTTTACTGCTAGAACTTCCACTACATCATTTGAGGCGTTTAGCAGTTCTGTGCAAACAAGTGACTCTGCAATGTACAGGCCAACCCCCCCCCTTTTGCCTGTTCACTCTGTCACATCTGTATAGGTTGTAACCTGGGATCCATATTTCGTTGTCCAAGTGATCCTTTATGTGGGTCTCAGTGAAAGCCGCGAACATTGCCTTTGCCTCTGCAAGCAGTCCACGGATGAAAGGTATTTTGTTGTTTGTTGCTGGCTTTAGACCCTGTATATTTGCAAAGAAGAATGTTATTGGACTGGTGGTATTGTTGGTACTGGGGGGGGGGGGATTTTTTTTCCGGCATTAGTATCTGTATCTGTTGGTTTGGAGTGGAGGCCATCGACTGTGGTTCCACTCCAGGAATGACTGGATTTGGTGTACGATTTCTGCCATTTCCTGCCAGTTTTTTTTCCTTCCTGGCACTAAAAAACCTCTCCCTCTTGAGTGGCTGTGGCTACCCAGGTATTCCCATGGCCTGGATGTTTTGTATCTTTTTGTCCCCTTTAGATGGTATGCCTGGCAATTTAAGTTATAGCACAGTCTTTCCTGTACTGAAGAGGTACACAGTTCAGGGTGAAAAAGCTTACAGGAAGGGAGTTTGCATTTTCCTGTTGTCATATGGGCATGGCATTTTCTAGGGTGGTCATAGTTGCACGTCCCATCTGTTTTTCCAGATTTCCCATGCCAGCAGATACCGAGTGCATAGTATGTGCACAGGCTTGGTTTCCGTTTGCCTTGGGTTTCTGTGACTGTATTCCCTGTTGGTGCATGTTTCCCTGTCTTACTTCTATCCTCCCTAGCACCAACAATGGAGCTCCCACCAGTTGTTTTTGGTAATATATCCTCACTATTGCTAGTGGAGTCCTCTTGTTTGCTATTACCTGCGGTATTTCTAGTTTGCAATATTGGTTTTATCTTATCTTTGACTACACTTTTTTCCCTACTATGGCTCCTGTCCCCTATGAGGTCATTTATATGTATTCCTTCCTGCGTATAATTCCCGACTACCTGGACAAAATCTCCAGCTTCACCATTACTGTCTCCCAGGACAGCATCTCCAGCTTCCCTATTACTGTCTCCCAGGACAGCATCTCCAGCTTCACCATTACTGTCTCCCAGGACAGCACCTCCAGCTTCACCATTACTGTCTCCCAGGACAGCACCTCCAGCTTCACCATTACTGTCTCCCAGGACAGCACTATCAGCCCCCCATTTACTGACTACCAGGACATCATCTCCAGCCTTACAGTTTCTGACTACATGGCCAGTATCAAGGGCAGTACCATTCAGCCCAGACTTTTTATGTTCCCATCTGTTGTAGAAAGCTTCCAGGTTTTCTATGAAAGCAGCTTTGATGTTGACCTCTTTTAATACCCTTGTGATTTTAGTCCACAGATTTATCTCATTTGGGCATACCCAAAAACACTTCCCTGTTTTAATACTGCTTGTAGCTAGTTCTTGGATATCTGCACAAGGGGCGTGACACCAATTTCCACAAAAATGACAATTTATGCATGTGGAAGCCCGTTTGTTTGACTGACCACAGACTACACACAGCTTCATAATGATTTGAATGGCTGATTTACTGCAATTCTACTAGCAACCTCTTGAATATTCTATTAATAACCTGCTAGGTAGTGCACAACAAAACCGTTTGAAACTAGTCCAGGGTTCGGACCAGTCAAGGGTTCGGACCAGTCAATCTGATCTGATCAGTGGGTCACTTATTTAAACCATACTGGTCGGTGATTTGAGCTAACACATGAAGGATCTACTGGAAATTATCTACCCGAGTAATATGTGATTTGATTAATACAAAAGTATAACTTGCGTGTTGAAGAGCCGGTGACTGCTGGCACTCCTACAATGACGAACGGTCGACCTCCACCCTTGTTTATCAATCGCTGTATCTAGCTTTTCTATTTTTTTTTTTTTCCGTCTCCACCACAATAAATGCTATATTATCACTATAGTTGACTGGTGCAAATTTTGGAGGAAGGACGCTTTTTCTGTAGTAATAATTGCTTCTCGTTGTGTATATTGCGACCGCTGGTAACTACAGGTTATATGAAATTCACAGTATACGTCTGGTATTTCAAGAAAAAAGAAACTAATGAAAGTCACTCCACTCCACTAAGTACCATTATAATACTGGTTAGTTGCTACTACAACACTGTATTCTGCTCTTCACTGGTATCACTAGATTATATGCGAGTACACTAGCAGGCCAGGAAGATTATTAAAAACAGCTGACCTGTGGTAAGTTTCTGGCAACTTCTGGCACCTGCCTCTATAGGCTTATCACTTCATTTACAAATTCACCTGTTTTCAAATGACACTTTAGCCTTTATCATCAATATACTAGGGAGCCACTGTAGTATACAATATGTATACTCAATGTTTTCAGGGAGACTCTTTCCTCTGACACAAAGTTCAATTATTATTATTTTTTTCACACGGGACACAGGCCTATGATTCCCCTCTGGCAGTAAACTCTGCTAGGTAGTGCACACTAATTCTCCTTTTTTGACTCAGTATATAATGTTTTCTGCCCAAGATTGGTTCCAGGCGCTAGAGGGATGTATCGTATAGGATTGATGACAAATTAAAGTTCTAGCACGTAAGAGCCACCGTGAAAACACCAGAAAAACCCGGAGCACAACGAGGCACGCTGACACTCAGGAGAGTAAAAGAGAATTCTGTATGGGAGGTTTTGCTTTTTCATTTGCGGGGTTTACCCATGGTTTCTACTGTGGGTGGTGATTGGAATTGTGTCATTAGAAATAAAGATGTGAAGCTGAGAGGGGCAGGGTGCTTGCTTGGGGTATTGAGGGATTTGTTGAGGGAGGCGGGAGTTTATGACGTAAGTCAGGGGTGATGGGTGGAGCACACGTTTGTGCGGAGGGGTTATGCTGCCAGATTATACCGCATTTACATAACACGTGGGATTACGGTGGAACGTGTGCAGACGTTAGACTTTGGGTTTTCAGACCATCATGCCATTCTGGCAGAGGTGGCTTAAGATGGTATGGTTCGCCAGCATGCAGGTTACTAGAAAATGAATGTGAGGTTACTTCAGGGGGAGGAGGGGTTGTCATTTAGGGACTGGTGGAGGCATCTCTGGAATATTTGCAATCAGGAGGAGGATGTATTGGGATGGTGGGAGAAGAGTGCTAAACAGGGGATTAAGGAGTATTATCAGCATAAAGGAAGGGATGAGGCGCGGTGACGGTTTGGTTTACAGAAATACCTTAAGGGGCAGCTTCATGACTGTTATGAAGGGGGAGGGGGTGGTAGGCATGGGGTATAGTGGAGCTGAGGGGGAAGACTGAAGGAAATACAAAATTTGCGTTTTGATGTGATACGTGTGAGGAGTGGGTTAGAGGAGGTATTATGGGGAGATAAACCGTCGGGTTGTGTATTGCAGAGGTTCAAGGAAAGACAGCAGATGACCACGATAATGGGATTAGAGGTGTGTAAAGGGGTAGGGGGATATAGAGTGATGGAATAAGCAATTATGTGGATTTTTGGTTTAAGGAGACTTTAAAGCAGGGGGAGGGTGGAGGAAGGGAGAAAGAGATAAGGAATGGAATATTGGGCGTTTTAGGGGTGGGGGAGCGAGCAGTGCTAGGGGGTAGAATTAGTGAACAGGTGGGGGGGAGGCGGTAATAAGCATGAGTCGGGGAAAGGCGCCAGGGATTGATGGGATCCGTAATGACTTTTATATTGTAAACTGGGATTGTATGAAGGAATGTCTGGTCTCTTTGCTAAACCGTATGAAGGAAGGGGGTGTGATGGGGGAGACACAGGGCACAGGGGTAGTTGGGGATTTGGGGAGACTTTTGAGGGCTTTGCATTTTGATGTGGGAGGGGTCACCAAGGATGTGCGACGGGCTATGATGTAGTATGTGGTGGCAGATTTTTATTATGTTTCATGGGGTATGGGGGAGGTGGGGAGTGGTTGTAGGGTGCGGGCACTCGCGGCGGGTGTGTACCGCACAGTTTGCAGGAATAGGCTGTTATATAGGAGGGTGTGGGAAAATAGTTTTTCCTTGGGTTATCGCAATCTGACGGTAGGTGTGTTGTGTGGTAAAGAGAGTGAGTGGTAGCGGCATATGTGGGTGTGCAAACGTTAAGCATGGGGGGGTATGGTGGGGGTGGACAGAGGACATGCGGATTTTAGGAAATGGGGTTTTGACTTAAAACGGAAGGTGTAGATGGTAAGAAGTGGACTCGAGTATAATAGTTGGTATGAGGTCAGGGGCTGGGGGGGATAGGCTTTCTGACGTGTTCAGGGGCCAGGATGGTTTTTGAATGCTAGTAGTACAGCTCTGCATATGTATTATGGGCCTTATGTACGGTATCAGAATTTTTATTTTTTGTTTCCCTGTGAGGTTGATACTATACTCCAGGGGGTAATTATACTTTGCAATTCTTGGTATATAACAGTTTTTTTTATTACCTGAAACATTGTCATTTATATAAATGAAATTGGAAAGTTGCCTTTGTATGTTTAAAAAAATTTTCTTGAGTGATGTAGACCTGTTTTTATGTAAAAGATGGTACATACTGATGTTATGTGTTCTCATGTGCAAATGCTGTAAGACATGTGGAACTAGTAGACTGTAGCTTTGGTTTATGTTTAGGACCTTAGGTGTAATCTGAGTTTTGTGTTAAGTCCTTTTGTGTTGCAAGTTAATGATATATTTGGACTGTATTGTATATATGTGCTTTTAGGTTAAAGCATAAGTTCTGTGTACACTTTTCGTATCCTTCCTTTCTAATCACTTAGATAAAGGGTGGGGGGTTGCCTGGGGACAGGGGGGGGCTTAGTTTATGGGGTTATGGATAATACCATGCTATGTTACTTTGTCTTAGGATTAAATTGGGAATTGGTATTGGAAATAGGAGATACCTTATAAAAATTTTGAAGGTGTTTGAGTACGGTACTCTCCTTAAGTAAATTACTGTTTATCTTTGTACCTTATTGATGTACGATGTTAATAATTGTATGTACTCTGTATATGTACTGTCCTAAATAAAATATAAAAAAAAATTCTACAATAGCGTACAAAAGTGTAAAAGGAATAACTGTTAAACTGGGCAGATGGATGTTTAACTTCTTAAAGCCCAAAAAGTATTGGTAGAGTGAGTGAACTCCAAGATTATCACAATGAACAGCTGTTTCCAGGGCACAGATAAGGGGCCCCATGGCCTGGCTGGTAAAGCGCTCTCGTCACACGCGGTGTCCGGGTTAGACTCCCGGTAGGAGTAGAAACATTCGACGCGTTTTCTTACATCTGTTGTCCTGTTCACCTAACATGTAGGTACCTGGGTGCTAGTCGACTGGAGTGGGTTCCTTGGATGGCTAACCCTCGGAGGTTAATAAGAACAAAATTTTATCTTATAACCATACGGGTTTAGCGCTTGCCAGTATAACAATTATAGTTACCTAGTACCCCAATAATATAATGCAAATTATTATATTTAAGGGCTCAACTGGTACGGATCGTTAGTGTTAATAATAATAATAATAATAATTTTATTTACTACAAGTATATGTACAAGGTATACACACCATAGCTGACAACAATGACATACTACTATATAGAAAGTCCCTGGTTATGCTGATTATTATTATAATCAAAAAGAAGCGCTAAGCCACAAGGACTATATGTGCTGAACATTTCGGGCAAATTAGGTCAGTGTCCCAGGATGCGACCCACACCAGTCCACTAAGACCCAGGTTCCCATTTTACTGATGGGGAACATAGACAACAGGTGGAAAGAAACACGCCCAATGTTTCTACTCTGGCTGGGAATCGAACCCAGGCCCTCGCCGTGTGAAGCGAGAGCTTTAACCACCAGTACATGTACAAGGTATGTATACAGACCATAGCTGACATCAATGACATACTACTATAGAAAGCTCCTTGTTATGCAGAGCATTTCGGGCAAATTAGGTCAGTTTTGTCCCAGGATGCGACCCACACCAGTCGACTAATACCCAGATACCCATTTTACTGATAAGTGAACACAGACAACCGGTTTAAGGAAACACGTCCGATGTCTCCACCCCTTCGCCGGAAATCGAACCCGGACCCTTCACTGTGTGAAGCGAAAACTTTTGCCACCAGGCCACGGGGCTTGATCCAAGGAAGAGGAGGGTAGTATTATTATTCAAGGCACCTCCCCTTTCTCTTATAAGGTGATAAATCTGTAATAAAATCATTTATATATATTTCTCCCTCACTAAATCATGTTTCCTGCCAGTATCATGGTAGTGACGGCAGTCTAGTCAAGTACTTGTTCATCAATTTTACTAATGTACAGACCTACTAGTTAATGTCAGGGGTTATATGTGGGATATAACGTACGGGGTTATGTTAGGGTAAGTGTATATTCGTCTTAGGTGGGTAATATAGTAGCAACAGGCGTTACAATACGAAATAAGATGTGACAACCCACCTTTAACTTCCTTCCTCCGTGGCAGCGTGTACTAGAGTGAGGCTCACCCAGACACCCAACATCCCCACCAGTCGAGTTTCCACCACCTCCCTATTCCTTCCCCACCACCTCCCTGTTCCTTCCCTACCACCTCTCTATTCCTTCCCCGCCACCACTGTTAACCTTCCCTGCCTCCCCCTTACCACTTCCCCTGCCTCTTCCTCTCCATGTCCCCTCTCACCCGCCACCTCCCCTGCCTCTTCCTCTCCACGTCCCTACTCCTTCTCTGCCTCTTCCCCTCCATGTCCCTACTCATTCCCCGCCACCACTGTTAACCGTCCCTGCCTCCCCCTTACCACCTCCCCTGCCTCTTCCTCGTCATGTTCCCTACTCCTTCCTTGCCTCTTCCCCTGCCTCTTCCTCGCCACGTCCCTACTCCTTTCTCGCCACCTCCTTTCCTCTTCCCCGCTACTTCTGTCTCTCTTCTCCGAAACCTTCCTGCACCTTCCCCATATCCTCCCCGCTTCTTCCTCGGCACCTCCCTGCCATTCACCCAAAACCCTCACGTTTTAGTTTAATATGTTTATTATGCACCCCATACCCATCCTGTGGGCGGTAGTCAAAAGATTACAGAGGTACATAATTGGTCCAGGGACTGGACTCCAAAGTTTTGATAGCTGAGCAAGTTACAAAGGTAATGAACTAGATCTGGTCATAATCATGACCAAGTTACAAAGGTAATGAGCTCCAGGTAGAGCTGGTCACACTCATGAATAATTGCAAAGGTAATGAATCATAAACACATTAATCATGAGAATTTACAAAGGTAATGAGCTCCAGGTACCCTCACGTAAACCCAACTTATGACAACTCGTGAAATGATACCATGATTGCAAACAAATCAGGGAACGGGTGGGGTTTCAACCCATGGCAAATGAGTCCTAAAACTCACTGGAATGGGGAAAAATGGTAGCAACTGCAGACAAACTGCGATCGTTCTTTGACAACGTTTCGTCCACGCTGTTTTTTTTTTTTCATAATATTGATATATAATACCGAAAAGTTGAAGAATTAAACACGTGTAACAACTTGTAATCTTTACTATGTAGATGTTTCGCCAACCAGTATGCTTGTGAGACTTTGTGGTGCATTTTCGGGAGGGCAAAGGCCGGGGTATAACAATTCCCAAGCTTAAATTACCTATGACCGGTTCCCCAAGTAGTACTGCAGGGCGGACCGAGACAAGTCTCCACATTGCGACTAGTCTGAGCAGCTAGTCCCTTTAGTTAAACATCTTTATTATGCACGCCATACCCATCCTGTGGGTGGTAGTCAAAAGATTACAGAGGTACATAATGGGTCCAGGGAGTGGGCCCCAAAGTTTTGATAGCTGAGCAAGTTACAAAGGTAATGAACTCCAGGTGGATCTGGTCAGCTTGTCCTGGGGTGGGAAGTTAGAGTGGCGGGCCACATCGCTAGTTTATCTTGGGCCAAACAATTGACGCCTGTCCATGTAAACTTATTAAATTTATGGGGAAGCGGTAAAATCATACGGTGCCTAAAGAAATGGGAGGAGAGGATGCAAAACTGGTAATAGTGGGTTAGATTTAGGTCTTCTATCAAATGGAATGGAAATGATTAGACTTTTTTTGTCTCACTCTTCATCTCTCCTTTTGTGTCGTTTGTTTCACTTTTAAGTCTGTAGGTGAAGTGACCCAGGTTGAGAGACAGTAGGTGAAGTGACCCAGGTTGAGAGACAGTAGGTGAAGTGACCCAGGTTGAGAGACAGTAGGTGAAGTGACCCGGGTTGAGAGACAGTAGGTGAAGTGACCCAGGTTGAGGGACAGTTGAAGTGACCCAGGTTGAGAGACAGTAGGTGAAGTGACCCGGGTTGAGAGACAGTAGGTGAAGTGAGCCGGGTTGAGAGACAGTTGTAGACAGCCTGTACTGTCTGCACAGACAGCCCATGCTGTCTGCCAGCTTAGTTCATATTTCGCGCCACTCAGGTGCTGCCATCTATAGGCCTTGCCACTTCAGTATGCCCAGACTTGCCTCGCTCTCACTCTCACAGCGGCCTGGCATCAAGACACAAGTACTCTCAGCTCTCTCTCGTGGGCATGGCCCTGCCCGGGCCATGGGCACAAACACACAAGCCTGTGTAACCCACCACTACTTAACAAGGTGAAGTGACCCGGGTTGAGAGACAACAGTTGAAGTGACCCAGGTTGAGAGACAGTAGGTGAAGTGACCCGGGTTGAGAGACAACAGTTGAAGTGACCCAGGTTGAGAGACAGTAGGTGAAGTGACCCGGGTTGAGAGACAACAGTTGAAGTGACCCAGGTTGAGAGGTGAAGTGACCCAGGTGAGAGACAGTAGAAGTGACCCAGGTGAGACTAGTTGAAGTGACCCTGGTCGAGAGACAGTATCTGAAGTGACCCAGGTTGAAAGACAGTAGGTGAAGTGATCTCTCCCCTCTTCCTGGATCAAATGTAAACAAAGAAACCAAGACACAACTGAAATTTCCCTTCTACGCGTAGGTGACATTGACACGCACTCCAGGAGCATAAGTTTTATATCTCATTTTTAGTGAAAATATCCAGATCTACATCAAAATAGTGAGCATAAACTATCAGTCACCATCACAACACCTGATTATTATTATAATCAAGGGGGAAACGCTAAACCCGTAGGATTATAGAGATCACAACACCTGAGCGACCACTGGCTCAACACCGCTCCCTCTTATAATACACGTTATAAAATAAGTTTACTTACATAATTCTAAAATATTTTTTTACATTCATAGTTTTCTTATAAACTATTTCAAGCAAAAGCAAATAATTTACAGCTCCTTAATAGACGAGGAACCTTACATACCAACGCCGCTATAAAATATTTTTAAAATAAGGCAAAAGTAATAGAGTAAGATAATTAATAATAGTCTGAATGATAAGTTCTGTACCTGTTAAAATACTTTAAAAACGTATTTTAGCATTGCAATGACTTATTGAGCAGCACAACATGCCACAATAACTCACCAATAATACAAGTGCCTGCCTTAACTCCATATTCAAGATTGTGTGGAGTCGTAGGATCGTCGTCTCGTATCTGTTCTTGTTCACCTAGCAGGAAATGCGTACCTGGACGTTTGTTGATTACTGTGGGTCACAACCTGGGAAAAAAATGTACTGAGCATATGTAACGAGCTCCACATCCGCATAATGTGTGTGCGTGTGTGTGCACTAAAGTGTTTAATAAATGGTATCCTCACACTCTATCCTCTCAAATTATTACCCTTTTCCTTTCTCCTCTCAAGCCTTATATATATATATATATATATATATATATATATATATATATATATATATATATATATATATATATATATATATATATGTCGTGTCGAATAGGTAAAACTGGTCAATTATCAAGAATTCGTTTAAAATTAAGTTTTCTAAAAATTTATCTTATACGTTTAAGATATATTTTTTTCATTTATGTTAATGTAAAAATTAATAATTTTGTACCAGAAGAACCTTAGAAAACTTACCTAACCTTATTATAACAAGAGCAATTTAATTTAGCCTAATCAAACTAAATATATTTTAGATAAGTTTACAATAATTAATAATAAACAAACAAAATTAAATATATTTTTTCGTTAGGTTCAGAATGATTTTTGCGAAATTATTGCATACACAAATTTTTGCTTAACTTATTCGGCAAGAAGAGCGTTGTTATTTAAGCCAAACTAGCAAGTCTTACATATTCGGCACGACACACACACACACACACACACACACACACACACACACACACACACACACACACACACATGCAGCATATGGGCGCCTAGCAAACCTAAGAACAGCATTCCGACATCTTAATAAGGAATCGTTCAGGACCCTGTACACTGTGTACGTTAGGCCCATATTGGAGTATGCGGCACCAGTTTGGAACCCACACCTAGCCAAGCACGTAAAGAAACTAGAGAAAGTGCAAAGCTTTGCAACAAGACTAGTCCCAGAGCTAAGGAGTATGTCCTACGAGGAGAGATTAAGAGAAATCGACCTGACGACACTGGAGGACAGAAGAGATAGGGGGGACATGATAACAACATATAAAATACTGAGAGAAATTGACAAGGTGGACAAAGACAGGATGCTCCAGAGATGGGACACAGCAACTAGGAAACACAGTTGGAAGATGAAGGCACAGATGAATCACAGAGCTGTTATGAAGTATTTCTTCTGTCACAGAGTAGTCAGGAAGTGGAATAGTTTGGGAAGCAATGTAGTGGAGGCAGGATCCATACATAGCTTTAAGCAGAGGTATGATAAAGCTCATGGTTCAGGGAGAGTGACCCAGTAGGATTATAGAGCCTGTGGGGGGATGTGGAAAGCTTAATTCAGGGAACTGGCGCACATATCAAATTCCCTAGATCGAGAGCCCCTCACCAGCATCAAGGAACCTTCCTTGAGGGGGGGCCTGCTAGGTTAAAAGCAAGTTCCAGCCTGCTAGGTTAAGAATAAGCAATACCAAGATGCTTCTCCCACCTGCATTTAATTATATTTTAAGCCATCAGCTTAAATGGGTCATTAAAAAAGGACTTTCTTGAGAAATTATTAAAATGTTCCTCGGAGCATTATTACAATTAAAACTAAACGCTAAACCCACAAGACTGACAGCATTCCTAAGAGCAGAGATCACATGTTAGCCTTGAAGCAGCATTTATCTCGTAACTAAGCCGAATAATGTTCAAGCTATACATACAAAATTAGTGGAATTCATTTCTTATGACGTAGATAAAATGCTGCTCCAAGTTACACCAGCTCACCACGTTGAGGTCTGCAATCTTCGAGCTGGACCGGGGTGATTCGTCCAAAGATTCTCATAGAGAACCCTAAACCACGCACCAAGGGGTACTTCAGTTGATTACCGATGGTAGCTAGGTTACCACCAGAAATCGCTCACCAACTGCCAGGGCATCAGGCTGAGGGTGATATGCTGCCGGCCAACCCACAAGGAGCGGCGCGAATGATAGTAGGGAGGAGAGGAGGTAAGGGTAAGGGAACCCCAGCAAACACTACATAACTTACACTATACCAATGTCGTGTAAACATCATAATGTGGAAATTATTAATTATGGTATTTAAACAATATCGATACAACGAAAAACTATGAAGTGAATACGCTGGGAAGGAATAGAAGTATATATAGGGCACATTGCAATAATATTGGACACAATCCAATTACATTGCAGACAGTCCAATATATTGCTTGTGAACTTAGTCCATAGCCTCCAGTCGCTCGGCTGGATGCTATAGGCGGGGTTCATCCTCGATGGCGCTCTGGACGGGGTCCCACACCCTCGAAGGCGCTCTGAACGGGTCCCCTGCCCTTGAAGGCGCTCTGAACAGGATCTACTCTTGAAGGTCCTCTGGCTGGGATCCATTCCTGAAGGTCCTCTGGCTGGGATCCACTCTTGAAGGCGCTCTGGACGGGATCCACTTCTGAAGGCGCTCTGGGTGAGGCCCACTCTTGAAGGCGCTCTGGAAGGGGTCCACTTTTGAAGGCGCTATGGGTGAGGTCCACTCTTGAAGGCGCTCTAGACGGTGTCCACTCTTGAAGGCGCTCGGGACGGGGTCCACTCTTGAAGGCGCTCTGGCTGAAATACACTTGTTAAACGCCGTGAACAAAGTCAACCTCCCTTCAAAATGTGGACTAAGGTCCACGCTTCAACTCCGTGCACTAAGGTCCATCACCCTTCAGATTCGTGGACTAAGGTCCACCACCACTCAACGCCGTGGACTAAGGTCCACCATCTTTTAATGCTGTGGACAAAGGTCCACCACCCTTCAACGCCATAGACTAAGGTCTACCACCCTTCAACTCCTTGGACTAAGGTCCACCTTTCAACGCCGTGGATTACGTTCCACAGAACTTTTTCGTCATAAAGCAGCACCTGGCAAAATGGGATATCAATCAGGTTTCATCCTAGGGAGGCAGATTTAGCTCCTGGGAGGAAAACTTTTATTATGATCAAAACTAAGCGCTAAATCCACAAGTATCATACAGCGCTGTCCTTGGATGAAAAGCTCCTGAACGTCGGCAATAAACTTGTAAGCTAAGTACATTCCTGTTCCACAATTTACATTCCTGGTTTAAGTATCTACAGATTATGTACATTCCTGTTTCACAGCGTACCATAGGTACATTCCTGATTCACAGCCTACACGTTAGGAACATTCCTGGTTTTAGATTACTGTCCACCACCTTTCAACGCCGTGGACTAAGGTCCACTACAATTCCTAATTTCACAGCCTACACGATAGGCACATTCCTAGTTTCACAGCCTACACGAATAAGCACTTTCCCGGTTTTACAGCCTCCATGTTAGGCATATGCCTGGTTTCAAAGCCTACATATTACGTATTGGTGTTTCACTGCCTACACGTTAGGAACATTCCTTATTTCACAGCCTATGTTAGGCACATTCCTGGTTTCATAGCCTACACGTTACGAAAATGCCTGTTTCACAGCCCACACAATAATAATAATAATAATAATAATAATAATAATAATAATAATAATAATATCTTTATTTACTACATGTACATGTACAAGGTATACAGTCCTAGCTGACAACAATGACATACTACTATATAGAAAGTCCCTTGTTATGCTCCGCATTTCGGCACATTTCGGGCAAATTAGGTCAGTGTCCCAGGATGCGACCCACACCAGTCGACTAACACCCAGGTACCCATTTTACTGATGGGGAACATAGACAACAGGTGGAAAGAAACACTTTAGGAACATGACTGTTTCACAGCCTACACGTTAGGTACATTCCTGGTGTCAAAACCTACAAGTTAGGTATATTCCCGGTTCCATAGCCTACAATTTAGATACATTCCTGTTTCACAGCATACACGTTAGGAACATTCCTGGCTATACAGACTACTGTCCACCACCTTTCAACGCCGTGGACTAAGGTCCACCACCATTCCTAATTTCACAGCCTACACGATAGGCAAATTCTTAGTTTCACAGCCTACATTTTAGGTACATGCCTGTTTTACAGCCACCACGTGAGGCATATGCCTGGTTTCAAAGCCTACATATTACGTATTGGTGTTTCACAGCCTACACGTTAGGTATTCCTTTTTCACAGCCTACATGTTAGGTACATTCACGGGTTCACAGACTACACGTAAGGTATATGCCTGTTATACACAGCCTACGTTAGGTATATGCCTGCTTTCACAGCCTATATGTTATGTATTGGTGTTTCGCAGCCTGCACGTTAGGTACATTCCTGGTCTCAAAATCTACGTTAGGTATATTCTTGTTTCACAGCCTACACGTTAGGTAAATTCCTGGTTTCACGATCTAGAGTCCACCACAAATCAACGCCGTGGACTGAAGTCCGCAACCTTTCTGGTTTCACAGCCTATACGTTAGGCACATTCCTGTTTCACAGCCTACACTTTAGGAGCACGCCTGTTTCACAGCCTGCACGTTAGGTACATTGCTGGTGTCAACACCTACACGTTAGGTACATTTACGGTTTCATAGCCTACAACTTAGGTACATTCCTGTTTCACAGCCTACACGTTAGGCATATTCCTGTGTCACAGCATACACGTTAGGTACATGCCTATTTCACAGCTTACATGTGAGGTATATGCCTGATTTTACACCCTGCATGTTACGGATTGGTGTTTCACAGCCTACACGTTAGTTGTTTGTTTCACAGTCTACACGTTACGCACATTCCTGGTTTCACAGCCTACAAGTTACGCACATTCCTGGTTTCACAGCCTACACGTTAGGTATATTTCTGGTTTTACAGCCTACGCTCCACCACCCTTAAACGGCGTGAACTAAGGTCTACAACCATTCCTGATTTCACAGCCTACACGTTAGGTACATGCCTGTTTTACAGCCTACACGTTAGGTATATGCCTGGTTTCAAAACCTACACATTACGTATTGGTGTTTCACAGCCTACATGTAATGTCAGTACAGCTACTGAATTCCCAATGCATATGCTCGTGTAGTATACTGTAGATCGTATCATCCATGTATACATTTAGGCTCCCTGCACAGCTAGGCCCAGTGGCTAGCATGTGTGACGTCACGAGATGCCGCATGAGAAGGTCAGACTCGCTGTCCCTTCCTCAGTCCACGACAGATTTACAAGTGGTTACAGGCAGGCTGAGCTCCCCTCTCACAACTCTGCTAATGTAAGTGATTACAACTCAACAAGTGTGTTTATCTCCAACCATCCTATCTCCACGGAACCCTCCCAACAGTAAAGTATTCCTTTTTCACAGCCTACATGTTACGTACACTCCCGGTTTCACAGCCTATACGTAAGGCGCATTCCTGGTTTCACAGCCTACACGTTAGGTGCTTGCCTGTTTCACAGCCTAGGTTATGTATATGCCTGTTTCACAGCCTACACGTTGGGTATGTCTTTCACAGCCTACACGTTAGGTACATTTCTGGTCTCAAAACCTACACGTTAGGTACATTCCTGGTTTCATGGCCTACGTTAGGCACAGTCTTGTTTCACAGCCTACACGTTACATACATGCCTGTTTCACAGCTTACTTGAAAGGTATATGCCTGGTGTTACAGAATACATGTTACGTATTGGTGTTTCACAGCCTACACATTAGGTACATTCCCGGTTTCACAGCCTATGCAAGGCACATTCCTGGTTTCACAGCCTACACTTTAGGAATATGCGTTTCACAGCCTACACATTAGGTACATTCCCGGTTCCATAGCCTACAACTAAGATACATTCCTGTAGCCTACACGTTAGGTATATTCCTGGCTTTACAGCCTACGGTCCACCACCCTTCAACGCCGTGGACTAAGGTCCACAACCATTCCTGATTTCACAGCCTACACGATAGGCACATTCCTGGTTTCACAGCCTACACGTTAGGTACATGCCTGTTTTACAGCCTACACGTTAGGTATATGCCTGGTTTCAAAGCCTTAATATTACGTATTGGTGTTTCACAGCCTACACGTAAGGTATTCCTTTTTAAAAGCCTACATATTTGGTACATTCCTGGTTTCACAGCCTGTACACTAGGCACATTCCTGGTTTCACAGCCTATGTTAGGTATATGCCCGTTTCACAACCTGCACGTTAAGTATATGCCTGGTTTCACAACCTATATATTATGTATTGATGTTTCACAGAATACACGTTGGGTATGCCTGTTTCACAGCCTACACGTTAGATACATTCTTGCTTCACAGCCTACACGTTAGGTACATTCCTGGTTTCAGGGCCTACGGTCCACCACAAATCAACGCTGTGGACTAAGGTCCACCACCTTTCTGGTTTCACAGCCTAAACGTTATGCACATTCCTGTTTCACAGCCTAAACGTTAGGCACATTCCTGTTTCTCAGCCTACACGTTAGGTATATGCCTGGTTTTACACCCTACATGTTACGTATTGGTGTTTCACAGCCTACACCTTAGTTATTCGTTTCACAGAGTACACGTTAGTTATTCGTTTCACAGCCTACACTTTAGGAACATGCCTGTTCACAGCCTACACGTTAGGTACATTACCGGTTCCATAGCCTACAACTTACATACATTCCTGTTTAACAGCCTACACGTTAGGAACATTACTGGTTTTACAGCCTGCGGTCCACCACCCATCAACGCCGTGGACTAAGGTCCACCACCATTCCTGTTTCACAGCCTACACGTTAGGTACATGCCTGTTTCACAGCTTACATATTGAGTATATGCCTGGTTTTAGCCTACACGTTAGGTATTCGTTCCACAGCCTACACGTTAGGTACATTCCCTGTTTTAGAGCCTATGTTAGGCACATTATTGGTTTTACTGCATACACGTTAGGTACATGCCTGTTTCACAGCCTACACGTTAGGTATATGCCTATTTCACAGCCTGCACGTTAGGTATATGCCTGGTTTCACAGTCTACACGTTAGGTAGTCTTCTTTGACAGCCTACACATTCGGTACAGTCTTCTTTCACAGCCTACATGTTAGGTACAGTCTTGTTTCACAGCCTACATGTTAGGTACAGTCTTGTTTCACAGCCTACATGTTAGGTAGTCTTGTTTCACAGCCTACATGTTAGGTACAGTCTTGTTTCACAGCCTACATGTTAGGTACAGTCTTGTTTCACAGCCTACACATGAAGTACATTTGTTTCACAACTTAAGTTACCTTTTCATTTCATGATTTACAAATCAGTTACTAAACTGTTTTTACAAGTTACAGATATAATTTGATATTGCGTTCTTTGATCGAGTAAATCAGTGTTCCTGTAAATTAAATATATAAAAACACAGGAAATAAAACTATACAATTAACAATACAATTACTAATATAATAAAACACCAAAAAGAAATGTAAGACAATACCAAGTTAAAATAATCAACGAGAGGTAAAAATCCAATTAAATTTTCTGTTGATGGTGGTAGTGGTGCTTACTGCGTGTGGAACAAGAGTGGGTTTTTATTAATAGACTATTAATTACTATTTGAGATGTTATCACTAAACTGAGATGAACATCTAGATCAACAGTAAATTACATTAATGCATCAAAGAACTACATTTTGTTAAATTCTTGCAATATAAGAGATGCATAAAATTTTAGCTAAACCTATAATCTTTAACAAATGTTAAATTTAACATTTTTTCTTTTACTCAAAATTAAGAGCAATTCATCAAAAGCAATATTTGAGCACTTTTTACAAAATATTTTAGAACCATGGATACAATTAAAAAAAAAAACTGCATAATACTATCAGATCGAACAAATATAAAATAACTAATAAAAAAGTGTAGTAAAATGCAGTAGAGAATAATTTTAATAAAAACTTACTTGGTTGACGGATGAGAATACAATCAGCATGAACAAAATGGTCACTAAAATTAATAAATTTGTGGGGAAAACAATTTAGGGCAATATTTCATTTAGGAAAAAAAATGGTTAGGTCAAGAGAAAACATCCGTCTGAAAGCGACATTAAAGCTGAAAAGGAACATATAAATTATTCTGCAAGAAAAAAAACTAGATGAAAGTGAAAATAGAAGGTAACGCAGGGGTAATAACCCCAGTAGTACCCAGGACTGATAGCAGCCCCAGGACTATAAGTAGGCCCAGGGCTAATGATAGCTCCAGGGCCGATGGTAGCACCAGGGTCGATGGTAGCCCCAGGGTTGATAATAGCCCCAGGGCTATTCTAAATCTCTGCATCAAAAATCCTTCACTGACATCAAGGCACAACCCCCCCCCCTTCCTGGTCAGGAATACACAAATACAAGACGCACCCCCCCGCCCATCCTTCCTGGTTAGAAATGTAAATAATAAATATGAGATGCAACCCCCCCCCCCCTTGCTGGTCAGGAATACACAAATAATAAATATATGAACCCCCCCCCTCCTCTTCTTCCTAGCCAGGAATACTGAAGAAATAAAAATAGATGTTTTAATCAGGGAAAAGCGGTGAACCAGTAGGGGTCAAATAGCACATGTTGAATGGGAAGCATCCTGGGTTGATCCAAAGAAGAGAGAAGTCGTTCCTTGGATTAAACGCCCCACACCGGCATCACAGCACCTCCCTGGTGGGGACTGGGCTTTAAAATTTAAGATTGCCCGATGGTCCTCTTAACCTGTTCATCACCGGTCAAGAACACTTTAATAAATCAAAAGATTGAAGGACATATATATATATATATATATATATATATATATATATATATATATATATATATATATATATATATACATACATGCATATTCATATAGACAGACGCACAATTTGTACAATGACTGGTGCAAATTATGTAGTACATTGTGCACACTGGCGACGATCTTTTCTGCGCTGCGCGCCACCAGCCCTAGTAATTACATATTCAGAGCGCAAAACCCGTAAGGTACACAGCGTTTAGGTAAGAGTAATCATGTTTGATCCAGCAAAGTGCAGCTCCAATTACTTGAATCAAGAACCTATTGCTAAAATCGAAGCATCATCCCTCCCCCTGAAGAAACAATAATTAAACATATGCAGAAGAGTTGAACTCATAAAGTCACACAACACCTGGGAAACTGTCACTTCTTTGATTCAAGGAAGAGGAAGGTAACTAATTCTGTACACCAAGAACACTATCATCAACAAGGGAGGAGGTTACCTGGAGGTTATTCCCGGGATCAACGCCCCCGCGGCCCGGTCCATGACCAGGCCTCCCGATGGATCAGGGCCTGATCAACTAGGCTGTTACTGCTGGCCGCACGCAGTCCAACGTACGAGCCACAGCCCGGCTGATCCGGCACTGACTTTAGGTATCTGTCCAGCTCTCTCTTGAAGGCAGCCAGGGGTTTATTGGCAATTCCCCTAATGCTTGATGGGAGGCTGTTGAACAGTTTTGGGCCCCGGACACTTATGGGAGGTTTATTGATGCTGCTAAAAGCCCCTCCATTAAATGAATTTAACTCGTCCTCCCTTGAACAGAACCTGATCGCTAAGCCTAACTTAGGGGCGTAGCGCTTTCCTAAGAAATGTATAATGGTAATACTAATTATAATCGAATAGTGGTAAACCGACAAGGGTTATGCAGATGGCAATACTAATATTTATAATTCATCCACATCACCTCCCCCCCCCCCCACGGTCAGGGATCCATAAATCAAGACACAATATAAAGAGCGCTGGCCAATAAACGGTTTAATGGATAAAACTGCATTTATAATTTTTAAGTTATACGTCCTAAATGTATAAAAGTTTTTAAACTGAAGAAAAAAACTGCTCATGACACCAGTAGTTTATATGCTTAAGACACCTGTAGTTAATTATGCTCATGACACCAGTAATTAATTATGCTCATGACACCAGTAGTTTATATGCTTAAGACATCTGTAGTTAATTATGCTCATGACACCAGTAATTAATTATGCTCATGACATCAGTAGTTAATTACGCTCATGACACCAGTAATTATGCTTATGACGTCATAGTTAATATGCTCAAGACACCTGTAGTTAATTATACTTATGACACTATAGTTAATATACTCATGGCACCAGTAGTTAATGTGCTAATGACACCAGTAATTAATTATGCGCATGACACCATAGTTAATATACTCATGACACCAGTAATTAATTATACGCATGACACCATAGTTAATATGCTCATGGCACCAGTAGTTAATGTGCTAATGACACCAGTAGTAAATATACTCATAACATCAATAATAAATATAATTATGACCACCAGTTGTAAATATACTCATAACACCAGTAACAGATTTATACCAACAAAGTGCTAAACCCGGGGGAATGGGCGGTAATAAAAATTTTATCAGAGGAAATGGTACCTCCAATTCTTTGGATCAAGAGCCTCTCACCGTCACCAAGGTTTTCTTTCCTTTTAAATAAAGGGGGGGGGGGTAACAAATGAAGACCAAATTCTTAAAAAAAGAGAAAAATCCTAATGATAGGATAGCCCTACTTGGTCATATATTTTTTTTCAATACATACCATGAGATGACAGTGCTGGTACTGGAGGGGAACTTGCAGTCTGAGGCGAAGACATTTACTGGAAAACAAAGAAATGGATGTTGGTTTCCATTCGAAACCGAAAAAAAATCATTTATCACTAATTTTAAGATATTTTTTGTGTGGTTATTACTTCAGATAAATGTACAGTGTGTATGCTACAATGAAAAGTGTTGTTAACTGCAAAACTAATAACTTGCAGGAATTTTGCAAAAATAATGCTTACCAAGGCTGCAGCTTCCCGCCCGCCATATTGTCGTGTCGGCGCCTGAGGCGGGAAATTGCCCGGGCTTCCTCACTCTCTCCAACACTATGACGTAGTCTCTGTGCACTCTGATTAGCTGAGCATCAATGACGTAATGTCTTTAGCACCAATTCGGGCATTAATTGGCTGCTTATTCCCGCCAGAGAAACAAATTGATCGCTCATTGGCTGTGGCCAGAACTATGAAATGCATACTCCTCCTGAAGAAAGGCTCTTCATCCAAGGAATCTGAGCTACTCTTCCCTTCCTCCGATCAAACATGATTACCTCCCATTTTTTCCTGTATGATCCCTATGAAATAAACGCTAAATAATTTTTTGGCTGATTTTTATTTTTTGATCGGGGGAGCTTCTCCTTGTATCTTAAAATCCTAATATATTTATCTTATTTATTTTATTTCCCCATATACTGAACAGTTAACATTATTATTAACTAGTAATAATAATTATTATTATTATTATTATTATTATTATTATTATTATTATTATTATTTTATAGGGAATGTCTAACCCGTAGGGACCATAAAGTACCTGGGAAATGGGAATTAGGTCTGATCCAAGGAAGTGGAGGATGCCATAGTTATGTCTGTGGTATTCCTTTAATTTACATGTAGGATTGTGGTGGGAAGCTGTTGATCAAGCAGGTTGTGGCTACCAGTGGCCCGCAGCCATCACAGCCCTAGGTTAGAGTGAGGGAATTGTGAGATACCAAGACTAGGGCCCATACCCCCCGCCTTGAAACTAGGGCCCCACCTTCTCTTCCTTGAAATTAGGGGCCCTTACCTTGCCTTCCTTGAAACTAGGGGCCCCACCTTCCCTTCCTTGAAACTAGGGGCCCCACCTTCCCTTCCTTGAAACTAGGGGCCCCACCTTTCCATCCTTGCAGCTAGGGGTTCCATCTTCCCTTCCATGAAACTAGGGGCCCCACCTTCCCTTCCTTGAAACTAGGGCCCCCACCTTCCCTTCCTTGAAACTAGAGCCCAACCTTCCCTTCCTTGAATCTAGGGGCGCCCACCTTCCCTTCCTTAAAACTAAGGGGCCCCACCTTGAAACTATGACCCCCATCTTCGAACTAGGGCCCCACTTCCCCATCTGGAAATTAGGAGGGCGCTCCTGAAGCTAGGGGGCCCCTCCTGAAACTAGGGGGCCCCTCCTGAAACAAGGGAGCCCCTCCTGAAACTAAGGGGCCCCTCCTGAAACTAGGGGGCCCTCCTGAAACAAGGGAGCCCCTCCTGAAACTAAGGGGCCCCTCCTGAAACTAGGGGCCCCTCCTGGAACTAGGGGGCCCCTCCTGAAACAAGGGCGCGCCTCCTGAAACTAAGGGGCCCTTCCTGAAACTAGGGGGCCCCTGGAACTAAAGGCCCTTCCTGAAACTAGGGGGCCCCTCCTGAAACTAGGGGGGCCCCTCCTGAAACTAGAGGGCAACTCCTGAAACTAGGGAGCCCCTCCTGAAACTAGGTGGCCCCTCCTGAAACTAGGAGGCCCCTCCTGAGACTAGGAGGCCCCTCCTGAAACTAAGGGGCCCCTCCTGAAACTAGGAGGCCCCTCCTGAAACTAAGGGGCCCCTCCTGAAACTAGGTGGCCCCTCCTGAAACTAGGGGGCCCCTCCTGAAACTAGGGGGCTCCTCCTGAAACTAGGGGACCCCTCCTGAAACTAGGGGGCCCCTCCTGAAACTAAGGGGCCCCTCCTGAAACTAGGGGGCCCTCCAGGAACTAGGGGGTCCCTCCAGGAACTAGGGGGCCCCTCCAGGAACTAGGTGGGATATACACCTCACAGTATATTTACTGAGATATACATCAGTGTGTATATACTGTGGGATACACACCTCGTTATGTATACACATACCGAGATATACACACCTCCAAACGTATATGCTAAGATATATGCACTTCCAAATGTATATATACTGGAATATATATGCAAAAGCAAGTGCTTATATAAGGGAATATATACTGTGGGATGCACACCACATATATACACACTGATATATATACACCTCCAAATGTATATACACAGATATATACACCTCCAAATGTATATTCACATATATATACGTGTATATATACTGTGGCATACACATCTTGTCGCATATATGTGGTATATACACCTTCAAATGTATACACACTGAGATACATATATACACTCCAAGTGTATATACACTGTTACTCTCAGTATATATACATCAAGATACATATAGTCATAAGAATATATGTAAAAATGTTGATTTTAGTGCAGATTGCTTCTATAATACATAATTTAGGCTACATATATATAATAAATGATCATTTTGATATAGTTTATGCTCCAGGGTAATAATATATTAATAAAGTATATATGATGATGCCTGAAAATTATCAGGATTTGAAAAAAAATGTATATATATATACTAGGCTAGCAGGACCCCCCTCCCCAACACAATGGTAAAAAAAATCAAAATTATGTTTCATGGGGAAGCGCTAAGGCAGTAGGGGGTCTGACAGATCCTGGGGGGGAATGGGAGGTGAATAGTTTTGATGTGAGGAACGGGAAAGGCCGCTCCATTTCCTCGGATCAAGAGCCCTTTACCAGCCTTAAGTCGACCCTTATTTTAGGGAATATATGGCTATTCAGTCGTAAATATATAATTACTGTAATTTAATGCAAATATAACGTCTCAAATTGAAATATTTGCATTACATTTTCTTTATTTACTAAATAACTGTTCGTAGAGATGTATGGAAGTTGGCTTCTTGTTTTTATTTTTACCTGACAGAATTTCTTTGTATGGGCAGACATTTTTTGTCATTTAATAAGAGAAACGCTTAGCATTGACGTGCCGCTACCAATCAAAATTCAGTAAACTTTTCTGGCGCGAAGACCCAGCTAATTAAAACCCGAGTTTAATTGAGGGTGTTGATAAATAGAAGAGCACGATCCAGCAGCCAATTACCATTAATTACGTCACTGGTGATTAGCAAATCAGCGTGAACAATGACGTCACCGATGTCATCCTGGAGGCTCCTCAGGAGCGCGCGCCCTTCCTCGCCCTCAGTCGCGTCCTGCAGAAAATGGCGTGAGGGTGCACGCTCCTTTGGTAAGCAATTTCTTCAAACTTTCCTAAAAATAACTGGCTATTATCGGTTAACAATGTTTATTACAATGTCGCGTGTACGTGGGTTTATATCTGATGCTGTATATCTGTAAAATATGTAGGAAATGTAACATTTAAGTATTTTTCTCCATAAATGTAAGCCATGACACCATTATTTTCTTTACAGTAACTGCTGACCCTCCTAAACCTGATGTCAACTGCAGCATCACCTGAGGTAACTATGAATGTGATATTGCAAATGATATTAAACCATTTTTTTTTTTAGTTTAGAAAACCCGTCGCTTACAAATGGCCACCCTGTTTAAGGGGATTTATTTCGGTGACTGAAATACTTATCATCTATGATTGCTACGTGGTTAACACGTGTATTAATAACTCAGTACTGGTGTATGCTATTAGTAACTCAATACTGGTGTATGCTATTAGTAACTCAATACTGGTGTATGCTATTAACTCAATACTGGTGTATGCTATTAATAACTCAATACTGGTGTATGCTATTAATAACTCAATACTGGTGTATGCTATTAATAACTCAATACTGGTGTATGCTATTCATAATACTGGTGTATGCTATTAATAACTCAATACTGGTGTATGCTATTAACTCAATACTGGTGTATGCTATTAATAACTCAATACTGGTGTATGCTATTCATATCTGAATACCGGTGTATGCTATTCATAATACTGGTGTATGCTATTCATAACTTGACTAAAGGAGTATGCCCCTCATGGAAGGTTCCTTGAAGTTGGTGAGGGGCTCTTGATTTAGAGAATTGGATCTGTGCTCCAGTTCCCCGAATTAAACCTGAATGCCTTCCACATCCCCCCGGCGCTGTATAATCCTACGGGTTTAGCGCTTCCCCTTTATTATAATACTGGAGTATGCTATTCATTACTGGAGTATGTTATTCATTACTGGAGTATGCTATTCATAACTACTGGTGTATGCTATTCATAACTACTTGTGTATGCTATTCATAACTGACTACTGGTGTATGCTATTCATAACTACTGGTCTATGCTATTCATAACTAGTGTATGCTATTCATTACTGGTGTATGCTATTCATAACCGGTGTATGCTATTCATAACCGGTGTATGCTATTCATAACAACCGGTGTATGCTATACATAACTACCGGTTTATGCTATTCATAACTGCTCTTCATATCTATGCTATTCCTGACTACCGGTATGTTGTAATTGACTACTGGTGTAATCAGACCTCATTAATGGAATGGTGCCTTGTTGATGGTGAACAAAAGTATTCGAGTAGCTTAGGCATTAAAACCCCTCCAGGCTTGCCATTTCCCCCATTGTTTGGCAACCGGTATCAAGAGGGGTACCTTGATATTGACGGATTCTTTATCCAAGGCATTGGTTACCCAGGCCCTTGTGGTTTAGTGCTTCTTTATTATAATAATTGGTTACCCAGGCACTGACCCCCTCCAGGTTTACCACCCCATATTTTGTAGTTGTCAAGGGGATGTGCTTTGAAGGTTTTTTATTTTTGAAGGAGTCATCCAGACATCATGACTCCTTCGGGTTGAGCAATTCTCCATTATTTCTGTTTTGTAATATTCGGGTTGAGCAATTCCCCATTATTTCTGTTTTGTAATATTCGGGTTGAGCAATTCCCCATTATTTCTGTTTTGTAATCGGGTTGAGCAATTCCCCATTATTTTTGTTTTGTAATATTCGGGTTGAGCAATTCCCCATTATTTCTGTTTTGTAATCGGGTTGAGCAATTCCCCATTATTTCTGTTTTGTAATATTCGGGTTGAGCAATTCCCCATTATTTCTGTTTTGTAATATTCGGGTTGAGCAATTCCCCATTATTTGTTTTGTAATATTCGGGTTGAGCAATTCCCCATTATTTGTTTTGTAATATTCGGGTTGAGCAATTCCCCATTATTTCTGTTTTGTAATATTCGGGTTGAGCAATTCCCCATTATTTCTGTTTTGTAATAGGTAATTGAGTTAGTGAGTAGCGAGAATTACAGTTGAAAATGTGATTTGGTTTCAAAAGGCACAAGAAAGCACTAGGGTATATTAGATAACGTTTTGGTCCTGGGAGTTGCCACAGGTCTGCCGAAATGTCTTCAATGTTTGCTCACATCTTATTAAAACATTTAACGGTAACAATTACCAAGGTTTATGCCCAATGTCAATTATTGGTTGAAGTTTTGTAATTGAAATAGTTTTTTGTTTAAATATGAAATTAAAAAATATCTCTGGCAACCTAATGTAACGTACCGTAATTCACCTCGGCTCAACCTAACCAAGTAATCAAGTACATGTGTATTACAATTCTCTTTTTCGAAAAGTTGCAAATTTGTTTTTCAAATATAACATGAATTACATTTACTAGGTCTTGGTCTTTGTTTTAATATTGCAACTGGTGTATCATTGGGACTTTCCAAGTCAGTTATCACTACTAGCACTGCCAGCCATCTGACAATTACTAGTAGCCGCGTTAAGGGAGGTTCCTAGATCCAAGGTATTTGACTTTTCCTCTACTTTTCCTGGAGTGAACCTGATTACCTCATTCCCCAGATGCTGAATAGCTCCTACTGGTTTAACACTTTCAGCTGTTTTTACCTGGAACCCTTCTGGCGTGTAAATAAATTAATCCTTTATTTTTTTGTACTGTTTTCTGACGATGTAATTAATTTGTTTATGATAAAACGAATCGACCGAAATATTAACTTAAATTTAAACACCCTCCGATGAGAGGGGGGGGGGTTGTTACCTTGAAGGGTTTTTAATCTCGGGAATTATAACTAGTCTCTTCCTTGGATTAAAGGTGATCGGATTTGCCAATGCCCAAGCGCTGTATAACTCCTAACGAATTTAACGCTTCCTCGTACTAACATTTCGAGCTACTGAGCTCCAAGTTTAACGCTTCCTCATACATTGAGCTTCAAATTTAACGCTTCCTCATACATTGAGCTCCAAGTTTAACGCTTCCTCATACATTCTGAGCTCCAAATTTAACGCTTCCTCATACATTCTGAGCTCCAAATTTAACGCTTCCTCACACTTAACATTTCGAGCTACTGAGCTCCGGGGTTGCACACTCTGGAAATTGCTCTGGATAAATAAGTATTGAAAGGGAATTTCATACATGGATTTATGTAGTATTTTCGTGGGGATCCATAAACATTTTTGACGGCAATAACAGTATGTAGTGAGCCCGTAAATACGTAAGATGTGTAAATAGGTGCGATGCGGTATAGATAATATGCAAGTGTCATAAAGGTACATACCGTGACTAGTGATACACAAATAACTTCTAGAATTGTCTCCCTGTATATATACCGAGAGTATTTTAATGCTTAGTTTAAAAATTAGTCGATTGGTAGTGAGCAGGTTACATGCAGTCAATAGGCTTGAAATCCATTGACTTTAAGGTACCTTGATGCCGGTGTGGGGCTCTTGGTCCAAGGAACTGAACTTTTCGTCCCCTTTGCCTCCCATTGTCCATGAACTATGACCCCTCCAGGTTTAGCGCATTCCCCTAGTAAACTTCATTAATAGGCATTACTTAAGAAAGCGAGCCACTGCTGTAACGTGTAAAAAGTGCTCTAGGAATTTAAAATTTGTACAGGTTAGTTTGAAAGTGGTGTTACTACACAATTGGTGAGGGGCTCTTAATCTAGGAACGCAGCACTGTCCCTTGTGGTTTAGTGCTTTTTTGATTATAATAATTAGGAACTTGGATCTGTGTCCTAGTTCATTGAATTGAGCCTGAGTACCTTCCCCCCCCCCCATGTATAATCCTACGGGTTTAGCGTTCTTCCATGATTATAATTACAATTGTTGGTTCAAATAGGTATCTTAACGTCTGGTACCACGGAATTCGTTGATCTTGTCAGTCTGTAAGCTGACATTTTAAGGATATAAATGTATTTTTAATTGGAACAACATTTTATAAACTATTGGTTGCTATGGATGCCAGTCCACAGTGGGAGGGGAGGCCTCTGAAGCATTATCTTTTAATCAAACCTACTTACCTCCCATTCCCCAGGTTATGTACGTATATACCTGTACAGGTTTAGCACTTTCCCACTATTATTATGACTACCTGTGTCATGCACTCTTATCAAGGAGGGAGTGCCTAGATGCAGTTAAAGTATACCGATCCAAAGAATGGGAGTTGCCCATGCATTATATGACCCCTACAAATTTAACACTTCATAATCTGGCTGTTGGTTTCGTAGACCCCACCAAGGGGAAGCTTTGATGCTGGTGAAGTGTTTTTGGATCCAAGGAATTGGCACACCCAAGCTTTATGGCTTGCACATCCTGGGGAAAATTCTCATAAACGGTGAAGGGATAGGAAATGACAGCTATTTTTTCACCAATAACAGCGGTACACACGTAAGAGAAACAAAAGATGCCAGTAAGTGTAATACTCGAGCGGTAAAACAAAATCGCTAATTACAAAGCATTTTGCGCTTATAGGTTGTAGAATAGGCGCACGGCGCAGAGAACATAAGGGGGTGATTCACAGCTCCTGGCCCCGCCTCTTCGCTGGTCGCTACTAAGTCCACTCTCCCTGCTTCCTGAGCTTATTGTATCATATATATCCTAATGTATTTAAACAAGCAGTGTATATATATATATATAATATATATATATATATATATATATATATATATATATATATATATATAATCAGTTAACTTTTGACGTTTAAGTATTATGTATCTGGTGGTGAGCAAGTTACATGCAGCCTCCATGACACTTGTGTGTATAGTCAGTTGGAGTGAAGAGTTGACTTCCTCAGAAGGTGACTTTAAAATATTTTAACTAAATTTACTAAATTGTCTTATTTTCTTGGGTACCTTTGAAATTTTAATTGTTGTAATGCTAATCTTCTAAAATTCAACTTCTCAGTTCAGACTATATTTTGTGGTTAAAATACCCTATGATTCTTTACATTATTTTTAAGGTCATGATGGTGCTGGTGGTGGAAGAAAGGGCTTCTAGTTCATTTATTCTGGTGGAACATCCCACCCTCATTTTAATATGAATAGTTCTTGATCCAAGGACTTTGAGCTAACAGCCATTAGATCAAACTAGATTACTTCCCATTACCCAGGTGCTGTGCCTTGTATAGGTTTAAAACTTTATGCTATTAATATTTTCATTCCTGTATCCACTGTCAAACTCATGTATGTTGTTTACACATTAATAATTTATTTAAAAGGTGTTGATTGCAGGAATTTAACAGATTATTTTTCTTTCCAGATAGTTTCGTTTTGACTGCTTATCTCCAGGATAATGTCAGCGGTAACTTTACAGGATCATTTACATAATTTTGGGCAAGTAATTAAAAGTTTTAAGGAAAGGTGAGGTAAGTTTTTTGCAAATGTTACTTGCCATGTAGTGAACCCCAATGTATATTGATTTTCTGGTGTATATTAAACTTAATTTATCAGCTTAATTCCATAACTGGAAGTTTGAATATTGTACTATGTATAACACAATTGGAATTTTGTACCTAATATACAGTTGTGCTGGGTTGCCCTCACCCCAAGCATTGGCGAATTATGAGTACATGCAATTGTTGCAATTATATATACTATATAAAATTTGTTCATATTTATTCATTAATTATGTTGAGTTTTAAGTGAGCATTTGTTCTGTTTGTGATATTTTATTAAATGGAGTTGTGCAACTCCTCACATCTTGGAACCAGTGGGTAACTGCCCTATTTTGGTCTTAGGTAATATTCCATACACTAGTTAAGGGCCTTCCGTCCTGGCAACTCTAGGGGTCTGCCTCCCTGGGAACTCCAGGGCCTGTCGCCCTGGCAACACCAGGGCCTGCCTGTCCTGGGAACTCCAGGGCGGGCCTTGCCTGCCCGCCCTGGCAACACCAGGGCCTGGCCTGCCCGCCCTGGCAACTCCAGGGCCTGGCCTGCCCGCCCTGGCAACTCCAGGGCCTGGCCTGCCTGCCCTGGCAACACCAGGGCCTGGCCTGCCTGCCCTGGCAACACCAGGGCCTGGCCTGCCTGCCCTGGCAACACCAGGGCCTGGTCTGCCTGCCCTGCCTACACCAGGGCCTGGCCACCCTGACCTAATTCACCTTGTAATTAAAATGTTTTACAGTACTTTATCCAAATTATTTGAATGGTTTTTCAGTTTTACTTGTATAAAAAAATCTGAATTATATTTCTGATTATTTTTTCTTGTACTACCAAATATTTTATTTGCAACTCGAATGTTGTTTGTTCAGATCAAAAAAAAAAAATAGCAATATTTTCACCAGTTTTTCAGCCAGTTTGTTGTCAGTTTAATAATTGTCCGTCAGTCCAAAAATGTTATATTTTCAACCTGACTGTGGTTAAATATATGGTATAGCCTTATTTTTTTAGTGAATGTTTTCATTTCGAAAATTCTTTTTCAGATAATTTTTTGTTTTCATTATAATGTTTTTCAGTTTTAATATTTTTTTCAGCATGTTTTTTTCTTGTAATGTTTTTCAGATAAATTCTAAAAAAATTTTCAGCCTAATCATTTTTTCAGCTAATATTTTAAATCTTATTAATTTTTTCAACTTTTTCAGCCTAATCATTTTTTTCATCTAATGTTTTTCAACCAGATTTTCATGTTTTTCAGCTAATTTTCAGCCTAATAATTTTTTGGCTGTTTCTCAGCCTAATATTTTTTTCAGCATAATTTTTTCAGCTAATGTTTTTCAGCTTAATTTTTTTCAGCATAACATTTTTTCAGCTAATGTTTTTCAGCTTAATTTTTTTCAGCATAACGTTTTTTCAGCTAATGTTTTTCAGCCTAATAATTTTTTCAGCATAATGTTTTTTCAGCTAATGTTTTTCAGCCTAATAATTTTTTAAGCATAATGTTTTTTCAGCTAATGTTTTTCAGCCTAATAATTTTTTCAGCATAATGTTTTTTCAGCTAATGTTTTTCAGCCTAATAATTTTTTCAGCCTAATGTTTTTTCAGCTAATGTTTTTCAGCTTAATTTTTTTCAGCATAACGTTTTTTCAGCTAATGTTTTTCAGCCTAATAATTTTTTCAGCATAATGTTTTTTCAGCTAATGTTTTTCAGCTTAATGTTTTTTCAGCTAATGTTTTTCAGCATAATTTTTTTCAGCATGTTTTTTCAGCTAATATTTTCAGCCTAATTTTTTCAGCATAATGATTTTTCAGATAATGTTTTTCAATCTAATAATTTTTTCAGTATGTTTTTTCAGCCTAATAATTTTTTTAGCATGTTTTTTCAGCTAATATTTTTCAGCCTAATAATTTTTTCATGCTTTTCAGTCATAATTTTTTCAGCCTAATGTATATTTTTCATGTTATTCACTCATAATTTTTTAATGTTTTTCAGTCAGATTTTCCACTAATAATTTTTTCAGCCTAATTTCTCAACTCTGTGTTTTCAATGCAACTTTTACCTTTCCATACAAATATTTTTCAGCCGAACTATTTTTTTTCAGTGATAGTTTTTTCCATGTAATTTTTTTTTTTTTTTTTTTTTTTTTTTTTCATGGCTTAAGTTTTTAAGCTAAATGTTCTTTACATATAATGTTTTTCAGCCTAATAATTCTTTCAGTGAATTTTTTTTTACATGAAATGTTTTTCAACATAGTAATTTTTTTTCCAGCTAAGTGGTTCTTTTTTCCATTGAAGGGTTCTCAGTTTTTTTTTTTTTTTTTTTTTTTTTTTTTTAATGGGCTTTTTTTTTCCATGTAGTATTCTTCAGCCTAATATTTTTTTCAGCCAAATGTTTTTTCCATGTAATGCTTTTCAGTCTAAAAGTTTTTTAAGCTTTTTTTCCTGTAATTTTTTCCTTCACCCTCCCCCCCCCACCACCACCACCCCCACCACCACCACCAACCCCACCACCACCCACCCCCACCACCACCACCACCACCACCACCACCACCACTCCCCCCCACCACCCCCCACCACCACCACCACCCCACCACCACCACCACCACCACCACCACCACCCCCACCCCCACCACCACCCCCACCACCACCACCACCACCACCACCACGACCACCACCATCACCAATATTTTCTTATGGTATAGCCTAATTTTTATTTTTCAACAAAATGTTTGACTAATGCTTTTTAAAGGAAATATGTGGATTACTAGTATTTCAGATAAAACTTAGCTAGAATTTTAAATGACATTCAAGGTATGTAGAAGGAAATTTAAAGAACATAGGAAAGAGCAAGGTGATGAGGGTAAAAAAGGAATTAGGTAATGAAATATTGCACATTAGATTGGAAGTAGGGAATATGGACAAGTGAAGGCGTTCAGATATTTGGGAGTGGACTTATCGGCAGACGGATATATGAAAGATGAGATGAGCCACAGAAGTGATGAAGGAAAAGAGATGGGAGATGCATTGAGGCATCTGTGAAGACAAAATGAGAATGTATGAAAGTATAGTGGTACAAATATATTTTTATGAGTGTAAGCTTGGGTAGTGAATGTTGCAGTGAGGAGGAGTTTGGAGGCAGTGGAGAGGCCATGTCTGAGGACAATCCATGGTGTAAATATAATGCCGAGAATTCGTAGTTTAGTTAGGATGTGGTGCGGAGTTACTAAAAGTATTATCCAGAGGGCTGAGGAGAGGTGCTCTAGATATTTAGAGAAGATGGAGCAAAATAGGATGACTTGGAGGATGCATAAATCTGCAGTGGAGGGAAGGCTGGGTAAGAGTCACTGAGGGAAAGGAGGGAGGGTAAAGGAAGTTTTGTGTGCCACTGGGCTTGAACATCCAGCAGGCATGTGTGAATATGTTCGGAGTGGAGGCAAATGGTTTTCGGGAGCTGCTGGAGTGTGAGCAAGGTAATATTTTGTGAAGGGATGCAGGGATACCGGTTAGCTGGACTTTGGACTTTGAGTCGCAGTGTTGAGAAGTAGTGCCTGGACTTTAGAGGGGTGGGGATGCTTGCAGTTTGGAGGGGTATCTGAACTGTATCTATGCACCTCTTGGCAAGACAGTGATAGGGAATGGTGAAAGTTTATATTTTGGGGTCTCACTACCTCGGTGGGAGACATGTATGTGTGGGTGGGTGTAACTTGGACTTGCCAAGCATGAGACGGTAGGCTTGCTGTAGTTCTTTCTAATGTTCTTGTTCTCTGCAAGTTATTTAGGCTGCAACTTACCTGGAGGTTACCTGGAGGTTATTCCGGGGATCAACGCCCCCGCGGCCCGGTCCATGACCAGGCCTCCCGATGGATCAGGGCCTGATCAACTAGGCTGTTACTGCTGGCCGCACGCAGTCCAACGTACGAGCCACAGCCCGGCTGATCCGGCACTGCCTTTAGGTATCTGTCCAGCTCTCTCTTGAAGGCAGCCAGGGGTTTATTGGCAATTCCCCTAATGCTTGATGGGAGGCTGTTGAACAGTTTTGGGCCCCGGACACTTATGGTGTTTTCTCTTAGTGTACCAATGGCGCCCCTACTTTTTATTGGCGGCATTTTGCATCGCCTGCCCAGTCTTTTACTTTCGTAGGGAGTGATTTCTGTGTGCAGATTTGGGACCATTCCTTCCAAGATTTTCCAAGTGTAGATTATGATATATCTCTCCCTCCTGCGTTCCAACGAGTACAAGTCAAGTGCTTCCAAGCGTTCCCAGTAGTTAAGGTGCTTGACAGAACTTATACGTGCAGTAAAGGATCTCTGTACACTCTCTAGATCTGCGATTTCACCTGCTTTGAATGGAGATGTTAATGTACAGCAGTATTCCAGCCTAGAGAGAACAAGTGATTTGAAAAGGATCATCATGGGCTTGGCATCTCTCGTTTTGAAAGTTCTCATTATCCATCCTATCATTTTCTTTGCACGTGCGATCGTGGCACTGTTGTGATCCTTGAAAGTGAGATCCTCAGACATTACTACTCCCAGGTCCCTTACATTATTTTTCCGCTCTATTGTATGGCCGGAGTCAGTAGTATACTCTGTTCTAGTTATTATCTCCTCCAGTTTTCCATAACGGAGTAGTTGGAATTTGTCCTCATTGAACATCATATTGCTTACCGTTGCCCACTGGAAAACTTTGTTTATATCTTCTTGGAGGTTAACCGCGTCCTCAGCAGATGACAGCCTCATGCAGATCCTAGTATCATCCGCAAAGGATGATACGGTGCTGTGGTGTATATCTCTATTTATGTCTGATATGAGGATAAGGAATAAGATGGGGGTGAGTACTGTGCCTTGTGGAACAGAGCTCTTCACTATGGCAGCCTCCGATTTAACTCTGTTGACCACTACTCTTTGTGTTCGATTTGTTAGGAAGTTGAAGATCCATCTCCCCACTTTCCCAGTTATTCCTTTAGCACGTATTTTATGGGCTATTACGCCATGATCGCATTTGTCAAATGCTTTTGCAAAGTCTGTGTATATTACATCTGCATTCTGATTTTCTTCCAGTGCATCCAAGGCCATGTCATAGTGATCCAGTAGTTGTGAGAGGCAGGAGCGACCTGCCCTGAACCCATGTTGCCCTGGATTGTGCAGATTTTGGGAATCCAGGTGATTTGCAATCCTGCTTCTTAGCACTCTTTCAAAGATTTTTATGATGTGGGACGTCAGAGCTATTGGTCTATAGTTCTTAGCTAATGCTTTGCTGCCACCTTTATGGAGTGGGGCTATATCCATTGTTTTAAGTGACTGTGGAATTTCACCCATGTCCAAGCTCCTCCTCCATAGTGTACTTAGGGCACGCGAGAGGGGTTTCTTGCAGTTCTTAATGAAAACAGAGTTCCACGAGTCTGGGCCCGGGGCTGAGTGCATAGGCATGTTGTCAATGGCTTTTTCGAAATCTATCGGAGTTAGGGTAATGTCGGAAATCTGGCATACATTTATGGAGTTTTGAGGCTCATTCATGAAGAAATCATTTGGGTCGTCGATCCTCAGACCGATTAGTGGTTCACTAAACACAGTCGTACTGGGATTTCAATATTTCACTCATTTCCTTGTTGTCGTCTGTGTAAGTCCCATCCTATCTGAGTAAGGGCCGGATACTAGATGTGGTATTTGCCTTGTTTTTGGCATATGAAAAATATTTTGAATTTCTTTCAATTTCACTAATAGCTTTAAGCTCCTCCTGCCTCTCCATGTACAGGTTTGCCTAATAAACCCCACTAGAAATTCCTAACTCATGTGAGTCATTCAGTTTAGAATTGGCAGAGCTTCGATCTCTACTAATCATGAGGTAAAGTGTATTATCTAATTATTGTAGATATAGGAGGCAACTTACAAATAACAGGGATATACATATCCAGATTTACAGTTAGAACTTATTCAGATTTTACTATCAAGTCAGTGCAACTGTGAAACACAGCCAGGCTTTGTATAGATTTTGTTACATAAGTTATTTGCTGACTGAAAAAACAGAAATGCAGTTGAATTAGATATGAAACTAGGAATAAGTCTTGTCTGCAAATTCTAAAGCTAGAAACTTTAGTCTAAACTGTTAAATCAGGAATGTAAATAAGACTTAACATTTTATTGAAAATGTTTAGCTTGTAGGGAGTTTTGTTGGATCAACAAAAATATCAGGGAGCTTTATTAGACTGATAAAGGTCACTTTTGGAGCTCTCTTGGATTGATCAAACTTAGAGCAAGGCATCTGTTAGTTACAATGATAGTAATGGCCCTTGTTTATGCGATGCAAAACAATGAACGAACCTCATCTGAAATTAATGCGCATCGTCTTAAGTTGTGAAACCAGCAACTTGCCTCGTCTAAGTTTTAAAACCAGGAAGTCCTAGTTTTAAGTTATGAAGTGCCTCAAAGAATGTTTCTTGACATTAGTGAGGGACTTCAGCCATGGCATTGGACCTCTCATTTTTACTAGGATCGATCCTGATTGCCACCTCTTCCCTAGGCACTTTATGACCCTTACAGGTCAAATTTTTCTCCCCCAGTATTAAATTTTGTATACTTTATTTTGGTGATTGTTTTTAGAGTGGACTCGGTCCACAACTTTGGGAGTGGCTCCTAGTCCACAACTTTGGGAGTGGCTCCTAGTCCACAACTCCAGCAAGTGTCCCTGCGGTCTACACTGCCTAAACAAGTAGTAGCGTTTGTAGATAAGTGGCTCAGAGAACTGATAGGTTAATCATCTTTATTGTGAAAACTTTAACCAAGTGGCTTCCTCAGTCCAATATAGAGATGAATGGTTAAAGATGAGTAGTTTGAGTTAATCAGTCTGTCAGCCCTTAGTCTGCTGTGCCTCTGTGAGCAGCTCTTAGTCTGTTGTGCCTGTGAGCGGCACTTAGTCTTGTTTCTGTGAGTGGCCTTTAGTCTGCTGATCCTCTGTGAGCAGCCCTTAGTACACTGCTCTGTGAGTAGCCTTTAGTCCACTGCTCCTCTGTAAGCCTTAATTTGCTGTGAGTGGCCCTTAGTTCGCTGCTTTACAAACAGCCATTAGTCTGCTGCTCCGTGAGCGACCCATAGTATGCTGCTCTGTGAGTGACCCTTAGTCTGCTGCTCTGTGAGCAGCCCTTAGTCTGCTGCTGTGAATGGCCCTTAGTCTGCTGCAATGTGAGCAGCCCATAGTCTGCTGTTCTGTGAGTGGCTCTTAGCCCTCTGCTCTTGTCCGCTGCACCTCGGCAAGCAGCCCTTAGTCCATTCCTCTTGAGCGCCCCTTAGTCCTCTGATCCTCTGTGAGCAGCCCTTAATCTGCTGATCCTCTGTGAGCAGCCATTAGTCCATTGCTGCTCTGAACAGCCATAATCTGCTGTGAGTGGCCCTTAGTTCACTGCTCTATAAGCAGCCCTTAGTCTGCTGCTCTGTGAGCAGCCATTAATCTGCTGCTCTGTGAGCGGCCCTTAGTCTGCTGCTCCAGGAGTGGCCCTTAGTCTGCTGCTGTGAGTGGCCCTTAGTCTGCTGCTGTGAGTGGCCCATATGTTGCTCTGAGTGGCCCTTAGTCTGCTGCTCTGTGAGCAGCCCATAGTCTGCTGCTCTGTGAGTGGCTCTTAGCCCTCTGCTCGTCTGCTGCACCTCGGCAAGCGGCCCTTAGTCCAATGCTCTGAGTGGCCCTTAGTCTGCAGATCCTGTCAGCAGCCCTTAATCCGCTGATCCTGTCAGCAGCCCTTAATCCGCTGATCCTGTCAGCAGCCATTAGTCCACTGCTCTTCTGAGTAGCCCTTAGTCCACTGCTGCTCTGTGAGCAGCCTTAATCTGCTGTGAGCGGCCCTTAGTTCACTGCTCTATAAGCAGTCCTTAGTCTGCTGCTCTGTGAGCTGTCCATAGTCTGCTGCTCTTTGAGCTGCCCATAGTATGCTGCTGTGTGAGCGGCCATTAGCCTGCTGCTCTATGAGCGGCCCATAGTCTGCTGCTCTGTGAGTGGCTCTTAGCCCTCTGCTCTTGTCCGCTGCACCTCGGCAAGCGGCCTTTAGTCCACTGCTCTGAGTGGCCCTTAGTCCGCTGATCCTCTGTGAGCAGCCCTTAATCCGCTGATCCTCTGTGAGCAGCCATTAGTCCACTGCTCTTCTGAGAAGCCCTTAGTCCACTGCTGCTGTGAGCTGCCTTAATCTGCTGTGAGCGGCTCTTAGTTCACTGCTCTAAGAAGCCTTTAGTATGCTGCTCTGAGTGGCCCTTAGTTCACTGCTTTATAAGCAGCCCTTAGTCTGCTGCTCTGAGCTGCCCTTAGTCTGCTGCTCTGTGAGCGGCCCTTAGTCTGCTGCTCTGAGCGGCCCATAGTCTGCTTCTCTGTGAGTGGCTCTTAGCCCTCTGCTCTTGTCCGCTGAACCTCGGCAAGCGGCCCTTAGTCTGCTCTGAGCGGCCCTTAGTCCACTGATCCTCTGTGAGCACCCCTTAATCCGCTGATCCTCTGTGAGCAGATTAGTCCACTGCTCTTCTGAGTAGCCCTTAGTCCACTGCTGCTTTGTGAGTAGCCGTAATCTGCTGAGCGGCCCTTAGTTCACTGCTCTATAAGCAGCCCTTAGTCTGCTGCTCTGTGAGCGACCCATAGTCTACTGCTCTGAGGGGCCCTTAGTCTGCTGTTCCGTGAGCGGCCCTGAGTTTGCTGCTCTGAGCGGCCCTTAGTCTGCTGCTCTGAGCGGCCCTTAGTCTGCTGCTGTGAGCAGCCCTTAGTCTGCTCTGAGCGGCCCTTAGTCTGCTGCTCTGAGCGGCCATTAGTCTGCTGATCTGTGAGCGGCCCTTAGTCTGCTGATCTGTGAGCGGCCCTTAGTCTGCTGCTGTGAGCAGCCCTTAGTCTGCTGCTGTCAGCGGCCCTTAGTCTGCTGTTCTGTGAGCGGCCCTTTGCTGCTGTGAACGGCCCTTAGTCTGCTGCTCTGTGAGCAGATCTTAGTCTGCTGCTGTGAGTGGCCCTTAGTCTGCTGCAATGTGAGCGGCCCATAGTCTGCTGCTCTGTGAGTGGCTCTTAGCCCTTTGCTCTTGTCCGCTGCACCTCGGCAAGCGGCCCATAGTCCACTGCTCTGAGCAGCCCTTAGTCCGCTGATCCTCTGTGAGCAGCCATTAGTCCACTGCTCTTCTGAGTAGCCTTTAGTCCACTGCTGCTCTGTGAGCAGTTTTAATCTGCTGTGAGCGGCCCTTAGTTCACTGCTCTATAAGCAGCCCTTAGTCTGCTGCTCTGAGCAGCCCATAGTATGCTGCTCTGAGCAGCCCATAGTATGCTGCTCTGTGAGCGGCCATTGGTCTACTGCTCTGTGAGCGGCCCTTAGTCTACTGCTCTGTGAGCGGCCTATAGTCTACTGCTCTGAGCGGCCCTTAGTTCACTGCTCTATAAGCAGCCCTTAATCTGCTGCTCTGAGCGGCCCATAGTATGCTGCTCTTTGAGTGGCCATTGGTCTACTGCTCTGTGAGTGGCCCTTAGTCTACTGCTCTGTGAGCGGCCTATAATCTACTGCTCTGTGAGCGGCCCTTAGTCTACTGCTCTGAGCGGCCCTTAGTCTGCTGTTCTGTGAGCGGCCCTTTGCTGCTGTGAACGGCCCTTAGTCTGCTGCTCTGTGAGCAGATCTTAGTCTGCTGCTGTGAGTGGCCCTTAGTCTGCTGCAATGTGAGCGGCCCATAGTCTGCTGCTCTGTGAGTGGCTCTTAGCCCTTTGCTCTTGTCCGCTGCACCTTGGCAAGCGGCCCATAGTCCACTGCTCTGAGCGGCCCTTAGTCCGCTGATCCTCTGTGAGCAGACATTAGTCCACTGCTCTTCTGAGTAGCCTTTAGTCCACTGCCGCTCTGTGAGCAGCCTTAATCTGCTGTGAGCGGCCCTTAGTTCACTGCTCTATAAGCAGCCCCTAGTCTGCTGTTTTGAGCAGCCCATAGTATGCTGCGCTGTGAGCGGCCATTGGTCTATGCTCTGTGAGCGCCCGTTAGTCTATGCTCTGTGAGCGGCCTATAGTCTACTGCTCTGAGCGGCCCTTAGTTCAATGCTCTATAAGCAGCCCTTAATCTGCTGCTGAGCGGCCCATAGTATGCTGCTCTGTGAGCTGCCATTGGTCTACTGCTCTGTGAGCGGCCCTTAGTCTACTGCTCTGTGAGCGGCCTATAGTCTACTGCTCTGTGAGCGGCCCTTAGTCTACTGCTCTGAGCGGCCCTTAGTCTGCTGCTCCGTGAGCGGCCCTTAGTCTGCTGCTCCGTGAGCGGCCCTTAGTCTACTGCTGTGAGCTGCCCTTAGTCTGCTCTGAGCAGCCCTTAGTCTGCTGCTCTGAGCAACCCTTAGTCTGCTGCTGTGAGTGGCCCTTTGCTGTAATGTGAGCGGCCCATAGTCTGCTGCTCTGAGCAGCCCTTAGTCTGCTGTTCTGTGAGCAGCCCTTAGTCTGCTGCTCTGTGAGCAACCCATAGTCTGCTGCTCTGTGAGTGGCTCTTAGCCCTCTGCTCTTGTCCGCTGCACCTCGGCAAGCGGCCCATAGTCCACTGCTCTGAGCGGCCCTTAGTCCGCTGATCCTCTGAGCAGCCCTTAGTCCACTGCTCCTCTGTGAGCAGCCTTAATCTGCTGTGAGCGGCCCTTAGTTCACCGCTCTATAAGCAGCCCATAGTCTGCTGCTCTTTGAGCGGCCCATAGTATGCTGCTGTGAGTGGCCCTTAGTCTACTGCTGTGTGCGGCCCTTAATCTGCTGCTCTGTGAGCGGCCCATAGTATGCTGCTGTGAGCGGCCCTTAGTCTGCTGCTCTGTGAGTGGCCCTTAGTCTGCTGCTCTGTGAGCGGCCCTTAGTCTGCTGCTGTCAGTGGCCCTTAGTCTGCTGCTCTATCAGCGGCCCTTAGTCTGCT